>NC_057797.1:329146855-329439314 GCF_018294505.1 Triticum aestivum
GCAGTGGCGGTGGCGTTTGGGGCGGGGTGGCGGCGTATATAAAGGGCGGGGCGGGGCGGCTTGGAGGAGGGGTCAAGGCGGCGGCGATGGAGCGGAGTCCGGCTCAGACTCCATGTCCGAGTCGGCGGCGGCGGCGCGCACGCGGGGGCGGCGGCCTGGCTCGGCTGGGCCTTAGGCCCAGTCGGGCGCGGGAACTTTTTTTTCACCGACCAAAATAAAATCCTAGAAAAATAAATAAAAAACTAAAAATGCCAAAATAAATTTTCACCGTCTAAATAAAATATTTAGAATGAGACATTTTCTTGGCCCTAAAATGTAATTTTGAAAACGTGCAATTTTTCTAATGCAAACAAAATTGCAATAAAATCCAAATGGAACAAATATTTGATTTTAGTATTTTTCCTCCAATATTTCATTTATTTTGGAGAAGTCATATTATCTCCTCTCTTGTATTTTAATATGAAATATTTTCGGAGATAAAAATAATTAAAACCAAAATCCTCGTTTCAAAATTTGATAAAAGAATCAAATATGAAAACTGGGAAATCCCCAACTCTCTCCGAGGGTCCTTGAGTTGCTTAGGATTTCGAGGATTACGGAACGGAAAGCAATAAAACATGATATGCAATGATGATCTAATGTATAACATTTCAAATTGAAAATTTGGGATGTTACAGCTTCTTTGGCCTCTCTTTTTTCGTCCGGAGTCTCATCCCGACTTGTGGGGGAATCATAGTCTCCATCATCCTTTCCTCACTAGGACAATGCTCTAATAATAATGATCATCACAATTTTATTTTCTTACAACTCAAGAATTACAACTTGATACTTAGGACAAGATATGACTCTATATGAACGCCTCCGGCGGTGTACCGGGATGTGCAATGACTCACGAGTGACATGTACGAAAGAATTATGAACGGTGGCTTTGCCACAAATACGATGTCTACTACATGATCATGCAAAGCAATATGACAATGATGAAGCGTGTCATAATAACGGAACGGTGGAAAGTTGCATGGCAATATATCTCGGAATGGCTATGGAAATGCCATAAAAGGTAGGTATGGTGGCTGTTTTGAGGAAGATATATGGTGGGTTTATGGTACCGGCGAAAGTTGCGCGGTACTAGAGAGGCTAGCAATGGTGGAAGGGTGAGAGTGCGTATAATCCATGGACTCAACATTAGTCATAAAGAACTCGCATACTTATTGCAAAAATCTATTAGTTATCGAAGCAAAGTATTACGCGCATGCTCCTAGGGGGTTAGATTGGTAGAAAAAGACCATCGCTCGTCCCCGACCGCCACTCATAAGGAAGGAAATCAATAAATAAATCATGCTCCGACTTCATCACATAACGATTCACCATACGTGCATGCTACGGGAATCACAAACTTCCACACAAGTATTTCTCAAATTCACAACTACCCCACTAGAATGACTCTAATATCACCATCCTCATATCTCAAAACAATTATCAAGTATCAAACTTCTCATAGTATTCAATGCACTTTATATGATAGTTTTTATTATATCCCTCTTGGATGCCCATCATATTAGGACTAAATTCATAACCAAAGAAAATTACCATGCTGTTTAGGACTCTCAAAATAATATAAGTGAAGCATGAGAGATCATTTATTTCCGTAGAATAAAACCACCGCCGTGCTCTAAAAGGATATAAGTGAAGCACTAGAGCAAATGACAAACTACTCCGAAAGATATAAGTGAAGATCAATGAGTAGTAAAATAATTATGCAACTATATGAAGACTCTCTAACATTTAATAATTTAAGATCTTGGTATTTCATTCAAGCAGCAAGCAAGACTAAATAAACTAAAATGACGCTCCAAGCAAAACACATATCATGTGGTAAATAAAAATATAGCTCCAAGTAAAGTTACCGATGAATGAAGACGAAAGAGGGGATGCCTTCCGGGGCATCCCCGAGCTTAGGCTTTTGGTTGTCCTTGAATATTACCTTGGGGTGCCTTGGGCACCCCCAAGCTTAGGCTCTTTCCACTCCTTATTCCATAGTCCATCGAATCTTTACCCAAAACTTCACAACACAAAACTTAACAGAAAACTCGTAAGCTCCGTTAGCGAAAGAAAAGAAAACACCACTTCAAGATACTGTAATGAACTCATTCTTTATTTATATTGGTGTTAAACCTACTGTATTCCAACTTCTCTATGGTTTATAAACTCTTTTACTAGGCATAGACTCATCAAAATAAGCAAACAACACACGAAAAACAGAATGTGTAAAAAACAGAACAGTCTATAGTAATCTGTAACTAACGCAAACTTCTGTAACCCCAAAAATTCTAAAATAAACTTCTGGACGTGAGGAATTTATCTATTAATCATCTTCAAAAAGAATTAACTAAATATAACTCTCTAATAAAAAATGGCAGCAATTCTCGTGAGCGCTAAATTTCTGTTTTTTACAGTAAGATCAACAAGACTTTCCCCAAGTCATCCCAATGGTTCTACTTGGCACAAACACTGATTAAAACATAAAGACTCAATCATAACAGAGTCTAGATAAATTATTTATTACTAAACAGGATCAAAAATCAAGGGACAAAAATAAAGTTGGGTTGCCTCCCAACAAGCGCTATCGTTTAACGCCCCTAGCTAGGCATTATGATTTCAACGATGCTCACATAAAAGATAAGAATTGTAACATAAAGAGAGCATCATGAAGAATATGACTAACACATTTAAGTCTAACACACTTCCTATGCATAGGGATTTTGTGAGAAAACAACTTATGGGAACAATAATCAACTAGCATAGGTAGGCAAAACAAGCATAACTTTGAAACTTTAAGCACATAGAGAGGAAACTTGATATTATTGCAATTCCTACAAGCATATATTCCTCCCTCATAATACTTTTTAGTAGAATCATGAATGAATTCAACAATATAACCAGCACCTAAAGCATTATTTTCATGATCTATAAGCATAGAAAATTTACTACTCTCCACATAAGCAAGATTCTTCTCCTTCGGAATAGTGGGAGTATCATAAGAGACTCGAATACTATAAATTGTTTCCACATTAAAAGAGTAATGTTCAGAAAAAGGGTAATCATAATAATGACAAGTTTTATAAATATAATCATCAGTACTTTTTATAGCATATGTCTCATCACAATAATTATCATAAGTAGCAACTTTGTTCTCATCATAATCAATTGAAACCTCTTCCAAGATAGTGGAATCATTACTAAATAAAGTCATGACCTCTCCAAATCCACTTCCATCAATGCAATCATCATAAGTATGAGGCATGCTATCATCATTATAAATTTTCATATCAAAACTTGGGAGACTAAAAATATCATCTTCATTAAACGTAGCATCCCCAAGCTTGGGACAAACATTAATTGCAGCAAATATATTCTCAAAAACATCATCTTCTTAAAACATAGCATCCCCAAGCTTGGGCTTTTTCTTATCCTAAGCATAATCACTCTCATCATCAATAGTATGGATAGCACCAATAGTATAGAAATTATCGTATTCTTCCAAGCAAGTGCCAAAAAGATTTTCAGATCATAAGAAGTATCATTATCTTCCCAATCATAATCATCACAACAAGCAATAGGCATAACGAGATCATCATCAAGTGCATCATCTTCCACAATTATTTTTTCATGAGGCACAACAGTAATAGGAGCAGCATTATTTGGGAGAGATATCTTTTTACCTCTCTTCCTTTTTCTTTTCTTCTTCTTCACCACACCATGTGTGGGTTCAATCCTCTTTTTGGAGCTCCTTATTAATGAGATTGGTTGAATAGAAGGCTCCTCCTCGTTACCTGATTCATCATAAGAAATAATAGGAGGATATTGGGAAGTCTCTTCCCTTTCATTAGTATTCTCTTCATCCTCTATTTGTTTTATTTTCTTTATGTAATTGGCAATATAAGGGTTTTCAATGCAATTCACCGCACAATACATATAAATTTCCTCTAGATCAAAATCAAGAAATTTATCGAGATTAAATTTTGGAATACCCTCAGTTATATGTTTCATTTCTTCACAACCCAAAAGAATACTAAGCTCTTTATGATGCTCAAGGGTAATCAAGTTATCACAATTTTTGGACATGACTTGATCATGAAACAAATAGCATTGGAGCTTCAAATGACCATGTTTATTGCAAAGTTCACAAGGATGGCGATAAATATTGAATCTTTCAGCAGAAACATCTAGCCTTTCTTGCAACAATTTCGTTTCTAAATGCTTATGCCTCTTGCAATATCTATCTTCCCTATTTGGTGTGTACTTGCAAACCCAATGCACTCCACAAAAATTGACATGTTTATAGGAGACATTTTCATCATAACTAGTGCAATCATCATTAGTACTATGGATATTTAAAGAGTTCATACTAACAACATTGCAATCATGCTCATCATTCAAAGATTTAGTGCCAAACATTTTAATGCATTCTTCTTCTAACACTTTGGCACAATTTTCCTTCCCATCATACTCACGAAAGATATTAAAAAGATGAAGCGTATGAGGCAAACTTAATTCCATTTTTTGTAATTTTCTTTTATAAACTAACCTAGTGATAAAACAAGAAAGTAAAAGACTCAATTACAAGATCTAAAGATATACCTTCAAGCGCTAACCTCCCCGGCAACGGCGCCAGAAAAGAGCTTAGTTGACGGGGTGTTAGTGTCGCTTTCCTCACCTCCCCGGCAACGGCGCCAGAAAAGAGCTTGATGTCTACTACACAACCTTCTTCTTGTAGACGTTGTTGGGCCTCCAAGTGCAGAGGTTTGTAGGATAGTAGCAAATTTCCCTCAATTGTATGACCTAAGGTTTATCAATCCGTAGGAGGCGTAGGATGAAGATGGTCTCTCTCAAGAAACCCTGCAACCAAATAACAAAGAGTCTCTTGTGTCCCCAACACACCCAATACAATGGTAAATTGTATAGGTGCACTAGTTCGGCGAAGAGATGGTGATACAAGTGGTATATGGATAGTAGATAAAGGTTTTTGTAATCTGAAAATATAAAAACAGCAAGGTAACTAATGATAAAAGTGAGCACAAACGGTATTGCAATGCTAGGAAACAAGGCCTAGGGTTCATACTTTCACTAGTGCAAGTTCTCTCAACAATAATAACATAATTGGATCACATAACTACCCCTCAACATGCAACAAAGAGTCACTCCAAAGCCACTAATAGCCGAGAACAAACGAAGAGATTATGGTAGGGTACGAAACCACCTCAAAGTTATTCTTTCTAATCAATCCGTTGGGCTATTCCTATAAGTGTCACAAACAGCCCTAGAGTTCATACTAGAATAACACCTTAAGACACAAATCAACCAAAACCCTAATATCACCTAGATACTCCAATGTCACCTCAAGTATCCGTGGGTATGATTATACGATATGCATCACACAATCTCAGATTCATCTATTCAACCAACACAAAGAACTTCAAAGAGTGCCCCAAAGTTTCTACCCGAGAGTCAAGACGAAAACGTGTGCCAACCCCTATGCATAGATTCACAAGGTCATGGAACCCACAAGTTGATCACCAAAACATACATCAAGTGGATCATAGAATATCCCATTGTCACCACAGGTATCCCACGCAAGACATATATCAAGTGTTCTCAAATCCTTAAAGACTCAATCCGATAAGATAACTTCAAAGGGAAAACTCAATCCATTACAAGAGAGTAGAGGGGGAGAAACATCATAAGATCCAACTAAAATAACAAAGCTCGCGATACATCAAGATTGTACCACCTCAAGAACACGAGAAAGAGAGAGAGAGATCAAACACATAGCTACTAGTACATACCCTTAGCCCCGACGGAGAACTACTCCCTCCTCATCATGGACAGCACCGGGATGATGAAGATGGCCACCGGAGAGGAATTCCCCCTCCAGCAGGGTGCGAGAACGGGTCTAGATTGGTTTTCGGTGGCTACGGAGGCTTCTGGTGGCGGAACACCCGATCTATTGTGCTCCCTGGAGGTTTCAGTATTTATATGATTTTTGGCATAGGTGTGACGTTAGGGGGTCTCCGGGTTGTCCACGAGGCAAGGGCCCACGCCCAGGGGGTGGGCATGCCCCGCACCCTCGTGGGCAGCCCGGGACTCTCCTGGCCCAACTCTTTTACTCCGGGGTCTTCTTTTGGTCCATAAAAAATAGTCAAAAATTGGCACGTCAAGTGGACTCTCTTTGGTATTCCTTTTTTGTAAAACTCAAAAACAAGGAAAAAAACAGAAACTAGCACTGGGCTCTAGGTTAATAGGTTAGTCCCAAAAATCATATAAAATATCATATAAGTGCATATAAAAGATCCAAGGTTGATAATATAATAGCATGGAACAATCAAAAATGATAGATACGTTGGAGACGTATCAGTGGTGTACCGGGATGTGCAATGATCAAGAGTGACTTGTATAAAAAAATGAACGGTGGCCTTGCCACAAATACTATGCCAACTACATGATCATGCAAAGCAATATGACAATGATGGAGCGTGTCATAATAAAACCTAACGGTGGAAGTTGCATGGCAATATATCTCAGAATGGCTATGGAAATGCCATAATAGGTAGGCATGGTGGCTGTTTTGAGGAAGGTAATGGTGGGTTTAATGCACCGGCAAAAATTGCGCTGTACTCGAGAGCCTAGCAATGGTGGAAGATTGAGAGTTAGTATAATCCATGGACTCAACATTAGTCATCAAGAACTCACATACTTATTGCAAAAATCTATTAGCCATCGAAACAAAGTACTACACGCATGCTCCTAGGGGGATAAATTGGTAGGAAAAGACCATCCCTCATCCCCGACCACCACTCATAAGGAAGATAATCAAAAAATAAATCATGCTCCGACTTCATCACATAACGGTTCACCATATGTGCATGCTACGAGAATCACAAATTTTAACCCAAGTATTTCTACTCATTAGCATGACTCTAATATCACCATCTTTATATCTCAAAACAATCATAAGGAATCAAACTTCGCATAGTATTCAACGCTCTTTATATGAAAGTTTTTATTATATCCCTCTTGGATGTCCATCATATTAGGACTAAATTCATAATCCAAGAAAATTACCATGTTGTTTAGAGACTCTCAAAATAATACAAGTGAAGCATGAGCGTTCAACAATTCCTATAAAATAAAACCACCACCGTGCTCTTAAAAAGATATAAGTGAAGCACTAGAGCAAATTTCCTAGCTTAAAAAAATAAGTGAAGCACATAGAGTATTCTAATAAATTTGCGATTCATGCTTGACTCTCTCTAAAGGTGTGTAAGGCAAGGATGATTGGGGAAAACTAAAAAGAACAGAATCATATCATACAAGACGCTCCAAGCAAAACACATATCATGTGGTGAATAAAAAAATAGACTCAAGTAAATTTACCGATAGACGAAGACGAAAGAGGGGATGCCATCCGGGGCATCCCCAAGCTTAGATGCTTGGTTGTCCTTGAATATTATCTTGGGGTGCCTTGGGCATTCCCAAGCTTAAGCTATTGCCACTTCTTATTCTTTTGTCCATCAAATCTTTACACAAAACTTGAAAACTTCACAACACAAAACTCGTGAGATCCGTTAGTATAACACACACAAAATCACCACTTTTTGGTACTATTCTGAACTCATTATTTATTTATATTGGTTTAATATCTAGTGTATTCAAACTTCTCCATGGTTCATACCCCTTGATACTATGCAAAGAGGGGTAAGCTGGACCTAGGCTATGTAGGAGAGGTCTCAGGCTGAGAAGAGAGAGTCGGAAATGCAGCCCGGCAAGGTTTTCGGAGACCGAAATTGTCGGACGTTTGACCGACTATAATGTTGCTATAGTTATCCGTTGGGGCATCAAACTATCTCTGAATGCAATGAAATTTGACAGGCGTCCTACTAACAACATAACAACACCGCACGCTAACTTTAAACCCATTTCAAGAACATTTTCCGACCATTATAAAATAATATTTCGGACGTGCCGCGGGCGCGTGCACGTGTGTCTGGACTCAGAACAGACAACGAAGAGAATGAGGAGATCGGGACGGATGCATGTTTTGAAAACATGATGATGCAATGCACATGATGACATGGCAAGAACCAACACGCAAGCAAAAGACAAGGCAACCACAGTGAATAACTGGAAGACACCTGGCGCATCGGTCTCGGGGCATCACACACACGATGAACATTTTCTATTTCTATTGTGTTGAGTGCCACACTATCTTCACTACACCCTATGCACGTTATGCTTGGATTGTCTTGCACTTGACCCATGTGTTTAGACACTTCACTTTTTTTGGTGTTGTGAATGATTCATGTGCCTACCATAGACCTTTCATTGAGAAATTTGTGAATGCTTGCTTTGACCTTGAGGTAGATGCTTGTTCACTTGTCACACATATTTGCATCACTACCTCACAATTGCATACTTATCTCCATGATATTTTTGCTTGTGCTCGATTGATACGCTCACATGCCATATCACACTCCTTTGTCAAACCATATGCTTTGCATGACGACGACACTTGTTGGGTGAATCACCACTTGAATGCCTGGTTTTGCACTAACGCTAACCACATTTGTTTTTCCAAGTGTTTGTTGTCTTTGCTCCTTTTGAAGGAATCCCAAGATGGTGCGACATTGGAGAGTGCCCATTTCGAGCTTCAAGATGACGAGAACTTGGTGATCGACCACTCCTACACGGCGACGCCATCTCTTTCCCATGGTGATTTGGATTTCGATCTGCTACCTCTTGAGAATGCGTTGGTTTTCCCTTGAAGAGGAAAGGGTGATGCAGCAAAGTAATGTAAGTATTTCCCTCAGTTTTTGAGAACCAAGGTATCAATCCAGTAGGAGACTACATGCGAATCGCCTAGTACCTGCACAAGCAAATAAGAACCTTGCAACCAACACGATAAAGGGGTTGTCAATCCCTTCACGGCCACTTGCAAAAGTGAGATCTGATAAAGATAATAAGATAAATATTTTTGGTATTTTTGTGGTATAGATTGGAAAATAAAGATATAAATAGTAAACTAGAATTGTAGATTGGAAACTTATATGATGTAAAGTAGACCCGGGGGCCATAGGTTTGACTAGTGGCTTCTCTCAACATAGCATGTATTACGGTGGGTGAACAAATTACTGCCGAGAAATTGATACAAAAGTGCATAGTTATGATGATATCTAAGGAAATGATCATGAATATAGGCATCATGTCCGTGACAAGTAGACCGAAACGATTCTGCATCTACTACTATTACTCCACACATCGACCGCTATCCAGCATGCACTAAAGGAAACAGGTAATTTGCCGTCTGTGACTCCCAAACGGCAAAAACCTAAATCCACACGGCAAAGAATTTGCCGTCAGGAAGCAGACGGCAAAATCAGACAACAAAGGTAAGTCGGCAAAGAATATTTTGCCATCAACTTTTCATAGGGAAGACATCAAAGACTTTGCCACCAGCCAACTCTATCTTTGCCATCAAGCCCAGTAGTAGTAGACACCAAAGAAAACCATCTTTTCCATCAACTAGACTAGGCCTTTGCCGTCAGCCTCATACATCCCAGACGGCAAATAATTTTTTATTATTTAAAAAAATAGGTAACAATAGTCCAGGTATAGTGGCCCTAGATGGTCGAAGGCGTAGGATTTTTTTGATCATTATAAAAATAGCTAATAACAAGGCATAGGCAAAATCTTCACTTTCGTTTTTGCGTTTTACTAGTAGTTTGACAATCAGTCATTCAATAGTTTGACAATCATCTATGAAGACAAAAAAATCATATTACATAGGGTTGCCAAGTTCACCCTAAAGCTTGCATGGCCACCTTCTGAGTACGACGGGCAGAAGCCGATGCGGCCAGCGGTCGCCGGTGGAGTGAGGCGGTCAAGACGCCCCCTGATTTGGCCTCCCCCCCCCCCGCACGTCCAGAGCATCTCGTCCAGAGCTCGCCGGAGTAGAGGTCAACCTCGCCGGAGGAGAGCTGCTGGCCGCGCCCGACCTCGTCCTGAGAAAAGGATATCACTGGCCGCTGCTGGAGGGAGTTCACACGACGGAGGGAGAGGAGGAGGCCACGCCGGAGTGAGGTGGTGCCGGATGGAGGAGGCCGTGCTAATTGCCGGAGTGAGCAGGCCGCTGAAAGTGCAACTATCCCTAGGTGGTTTTGGTAATTCCTAACAACATATAGCTCATTGAGCTAATGCTATTTCAAGATTAATATCTCAGGAAAGCTCAACGATTGGCATGGCATGGATGAGAAAAGTGGACCCCTCAAAATGCTAAGGACAAAGGATTGGCTCAATCTCAAAGCTCAAGACTCTACATTTTCCATTTTAGTGATCCAAGATCACATTGAGTCTATAGGAAAAGCCAATACTATCAAGGAGGGATGAGGTGTTGCTTAATGAGGTTCTTGCTCAAAATGCTTAGTGATATGCTCCAAAACCCTCAACTACTTTCTCACATCCACATATGACCTAAACCAAAAGTCAAACTCGGCCCCACCGATTCTTCCTATCCGGCGCCATCGAGTTTCAAATGGCATAGCCACTGCCACAAACCCTAGGCAAATCGGTCTCATCCATAGGGATCTCGGTCTCACCAAGAGGGGGTTGTAATCTCTCTGTTTCCCTTTGTAACATTTTGGTCTCACCGAGATGAGCGATCGGTCCCACCGAGATTGCAATGTAAACTCTCTGTTTTCCCTTCGTAACGTTTCGATCTCACCGAAATGAGCGATCGGTCCCACCGAGTTTACCTGACCAACTCTCTGGTTAGCTTATTACCAAAATCGGTCACACCGAGTTTGTGTAATTGGTCTCACCGAGATTATGTTATGCCCTAACCCTAACCATATCGGTCCTACCGAGTTGCATGTCGGTCCCACCGAAAACCCTAACGGTCACTAGCTTTGCTGAATCGGTTCGACCGAGTTTAAACATTCGGTCCCACCGAGTTTGGGAAGTTATGTGTAACGGCTAGATTTTGTGTGGAGGCTATATATACCCCTCCACCACTTTTTCATTCGTGGAGAGAGCCATCAGAACGAACCTACACTTCCAACTTACTTTTTCTGAGAGAGAACCACCTACACTTGTGTTCAGACCAAGATATTACATTCCTACCATGTGAATCTTGATGTCTAGCCTTCCCCAAGTTTCTTTCCACTCAAATCTTCTTTCCACCAAATCCAAATCCTGTGAGAGAGAGTTGAGTTTTGGGGAGACTATCATTTGAAGCACAAGAGCAAGGAGTTCATCATCACAACACCATTTGTTAGTTCTTGGAGAGTGGTGTCTCCTATATTGTCTAGGTGTCACTTGGGAGCCTCCGACAAGATTGTGGAGTTGAACCAAGGAGTTTGTAAGGGCAAGGAGATCGCCTACTTCGTGAAGATCTACCGCTAGTGAGGCAAGTCCTTCGTGGGTGATGGCCATGGTGGGATAGACAAGGTTGCTTCTTCGTGGACCCTTCGTGGGTGGAGCCCTTCGTGGACTCGCGCAACCGTTACCCTTTATGGGTTGAAGTCACCATGAACGTGGATGTAGATAGCACCACCTATCGGAACCACGACAAAAACATCCGTGTCTCCAATTGCGTTTGAATCCTCCAAACCCTTCCCTTTATATTCTTGCAAGTTGCATGATTTACTTTCCGCTGCACATATACTCTTTGCATTCTTTCTTGAATAGTGTTAAGATTGCTTGACTTGTACATAGTTGCTAAAATCTGCCAAGAACTAAAATTGGGAAAAGGCTAGATTTTTATTTGGTCAAGTAGTCTAATCACCCCCCCTCTAGACATACTTTTGATCCTACAAGTGGTATCAGAGCTTTGCTCTCCATTTGCTTTGATTTCCATAGCTTTTGCTGGTCATAGCCTTGATTTCACAACCTAGGAGAGTATGGCGTCTAGCGAGGGAAATTACCACCATAGAGGTCCTTACTTCGATGGCACTAATTTTGCTAGTTGGAAGCATAAGATGAAAATGCATATTCTTGGACATAACCCCACCGTTTGGGCTATTGTGTGTATTGGCTTGCAAGGTGAATTCTTTGATGGGAGAGAACTGAATCGTGAAGCTACCGCAGAAGAGTTGAAGATGCTACAATACAATGCTCAAGCTTGTGATATCCTCTTCAACAGATTGTGCCCCGAAGAATTCAACAAAATCAGTCGTCTTGAGAATGCAAAGGAAATTTGGGATACTTTGATTGATATGCATGAAGGTACCGACTCCATCAAGGAATCCAAGTTGGATGTGCTTCAAAGTCAACTTGACAAGTTCAAAATGAAGGATGGTGAAGGTGTCGCTGATACTCTAGGCTTGCTCCTATCACAAATGAGATTGCCGGCTTAGGAAGTGAAGAGATGACCGACAAATTCATCATCAAGAAGATCCTAAGAGCCTTGGATGGAAAATATGATACCGTATGCACATTGATCCAAATGATGCCAAATTATAAAGATCTCAAGCCAACGGAAGTCATTGGAAGAATTGTTGCTCATGAGATGTCACTCAAGGATAAGGAGGAGCTCCATAACAAGTCAAGTGGTGCTTACAAAGCCTCATGTGAAGCTCCCACGTCATCAAGTGAGGAACAAACCTTCAATGAAGAATTGAGCCTAATGGTGAAGACCTTCAACAAGTTCTACAAGAGTAGAAGCAAAGAGAGAAGTTCCAACTCAAGGTCCTACAATGACAAAATATCTTCTAGTCGAGAGCGAAACTGCTACAATTGTGGAAGACCCGGACACTAGTCCAATGAGTGTACGGCACCCTACAAGAGAAGAGAAGATTCTCCCCAAAGAAGAAGTAGAAGAGAAGAATCACCATCAAGAGAGAGAAGGAGTAGAGATGATCGTTATGAATGAAGAACATCTCGGAGAAGCAAGGATTCGGAAAGGAAGGACAAGTAATCAAGGAGCTACACGAAACGAAGACATCAAGCTCATGTTGGTGAATGGGTATCCGGCTCTTACTCCGACTCCGACAATCACTCCGAGAGAAGCTATCACCCCGACTCTGAATATACTCAAGATGAAGGTGTTGCTGGTCTAGCACTTGTGTCAACCAACTCCTACGACATATTTGATTCACCAAATGAAGGAATTGGAAGATGCTTCATGGCCAAAGGTCCAAAGGTATCACATCCCGAGTATGTTGATTTCCACAGTGATGAAGATGACTTGTTAGGTGATGATGATTTACTTGTTGACAACTCTAGTGATGAATACTATGATGAAACATCAATTAATCATGCTAATCAAGATAAAATGAATGGCAATGATAAGGAGAAGATTGAGTTTCTAACTAAAGAACTAAACACTCTTATGTTAGCTCATGAAACTATCTTAGGAGATCATCGAGAACTTTTAAGGACTCATGAGAAATTACGTTTTGAGAAACTCAGTCTTGAGCAAAAGCATGAGTTCTTAAAGGAAATCAATGATGATCTTTGCAAGAAAAATTCTTCTTACATTGCCAAGCGTTTACTCTTATCCACTTACATGCCTCAAGTCAAGTCTAGTAACAAGAACAAGAAGGATTCTTCCTCTAGTAGTAACAATAATCATGCTAAATCCAATATTGTTGCTTCTAGTAGTTCTCTTGATTCCACTAATGATTCTATTATCCAAGTTACACTTGAGAAACAAAATAGCTTATTGAAGGGAATCATAGAGAAAGGTGTTTACAAGAGCCTTGCTGGGAGTAAGTAATTCGAGGAAATTGTACGCAAGCAAGGAAGGCACCGGAAGAACCAAGGTATTGGTTTTGAACGAAAGTTCAATACCAATGGAGTTGAGTGGGAAGAAGATCAATACCCCAAGATGAAGTTTGTTCCTCAACAAGAGAAGTATGATCCTACTTCTTTCAAAGGGACACAAGCTCAAGATGATCTTCCACCACAAGACCACAAGGAAAAAGGCAAGGACAAGCTTCAAGAGGAAATTGATGCATTTGAAGAAGCTCCTAAGGCCTTGGTCAAGTGGGTTTCCAAGACTACATCAAGTTCCACTTTATCAAGTACGACTACAATTCCAAGGATTCCCATCAAGACGACGTGGATCCTGAAGAAGAAGAACTAGAGAGTTCTTGAGGGTGACTCCGCCAACATACTTCACTCTTATCATTTTGGTAAGAACAAGTGCAATCAACTTCCACATCTTGCACTAGTTCAAGGAGTCACAAACCCTCTTGTTGGTAAGACAAGGGACAAGGTAACCTAATGCTCTCATAGACAACATCTCGTGTGTGCATCACTCTATGTCTATGGATATCCTTGTTTGTTCCTTGTGGGACTAACCTGTTGGGGAACGTAGTAATTTCAAAAAATTTCCTACGCACACGCAAGATCATGGTGTTGCATAGCAACGAGGGGAGAGTGTGATCTACGTACCCTTGTAGACCGACAGCGGAAGCGTTAGCACAATGCGGTTGATGTAGTCGTAAGTCTTCACGGCCCGACCGATCAAGGACCGAAACTACGACACCTCCGAGTTTTAGCACACGTTCAGCTCGATGACGATCCTCGGACTCCGATCCAGCAAAGTGTCGGGGAAGAGTTCCGTCAGCACGATGGCGTGGTGACGATCTTGATGTTCTACCGTCGCAGGGCTTCGCCTAAGCACCGCTACAATATTATCGAGGATCATGGTGGAAGGGGGCACCACACACGGCTAAGAATATGATCAAGAGGATCAACTTGTGTGTCAAGGGGTGCCCCCTGCCCCCGTATATAAAGGAGCAAGGGGGAGGCCGGCCGACCCTTGTGGGCGCGCCAAGGAGGAGTAGGATTCCTACTCCTAGTTGGAGTAGGTTTCCACCTTTCCTAGTCCAACTAGGAGAAGGGGGGAAAGGGGGGAAGAGGGGAAGGAAGGGAGAGAGGGGCCGCGCCCCAAACCCCTTGTCCAATTTGGACTGGGCTTGGGAGGGGCGCGCGCCACCTCCTGGTCCTTTCCACTATGGCCCATTAAGGCCCATTGCTTCTTCCTCGTATTCCCGTAACTCCCCGGTACCCCCGAAAATACCCGAATCACTCGGAACCTTTCCGATGTCCGAATATAGTCATCCAATATATCGATCTTTACGTCTCGACCATTTCGAGACTCCTCGTCATGTCCCCGATCTCATCCGGGACTCCGAACTCCTTCGGTGCATCAAAACTCATAAACTCATAATATAACTGTCATCGAAACCTTAAGCGTGCGGACCCTATGGGTTCGAGAACAATGTAGACATGACCGAGACACATCTCCGGTAAATAACCAATAGCATAACCTGCATGCTCATATTGGCTCCCACATATTCTACGAAGATGTTTATCAATCAGACCGCATAACAACATACATTGTTCCCTTTGTCATCGGTATGTTACTTGCCCGAGATTCGATCGTCGGTATCTCAATACCTAGTTCAATCTCGTTACCGGCAAGTCTCTTTACTCATTTCGTAATACATCATCTCGCAACTAACTCATTAGTCGCAATGCTTGCAAGGCTTATGTGATGTGCATTACCGAGAGGGCCCAGAGATACCTCTCCGATAAACGGAGTGACAAATCCTAATCTCGAAATACGCCAACCCAACATGTACCTTTGGAGACACCTGTAGAGCTCCTTTATAATCACCCAGTTACATTGTGACGTTTGGTAGCACACAAAGTGTTCCTCCGGCAAACGGGAGTTGCATAATCTCATAGTCATAGGAACATGTATAAGTCATGAAGAAAGCAATACCAACATACTAAATGATCGGGTGCTAAGCTAATGGAATGGGTCATGTTAATCACATCATTCTCCTAATAATGTGATCCCGTTAATCAAATGACAACACATGTCTATGGTTAGGAAACATAACCATCTTTGATTAATGAGCTAGTCAAGTAGAGGCATACTAGTGACGTTTAGTTTGTCTATGTATTCACACAAGTATTATGTTTCCAGATAATACAATTCTAGCATGAATAATAAACATTTATCATGAAATAAGGAAATAAATAATAACTTTATTATTGCCTCTAGGGCATATTTCCTTCAGTCTCCCACTTGCACTAGAGTCAATAATCTAGTTCACATCGCCATGTGATCTAACATCAATAGTTCACATCTTTATGTGATTAACACCCATAGTTCACATCGTCATGTGACCTATACCCAAAGGGTTTACTAGAGTCAATAATCTAGTTCACATCGTTTATGTGATTAACATCCAAAGAGTACTAAGGTGATATCATGGTTTGCTTGTGAGATAATATTAGTCAACGGGTCTGCCATATTCAGATCCGTAAGTATTTTGCAATTTTCTATGTCTACAATGCTCTGCACGGAGCTACTTTAGCTAATTGCTCCCACTTTCAATATGTATCCAGATGAAGACTAAGAGTCATCCGGATTAGTGCCAAAACTTGTATCGACGTAACCCTTTTACGACGAACCTTTTGTCACCTCCATAATCGAGAAACATATCCTTATTCCACTAAGGATAATTTTGACCGCTGTCCAGTGATCTACTTCTAGATCACTATTGTACTCCCTTGACAAAATTAGTGTAGGGTATATAATAGGTCTGGTACACAGCATGGCATACATTATAGAACCTATGGCTGAGGCATAGGGAATGACTTTCATTCTCTTTCTATCTTCTGCCGTGGTCGGGCTTTGAGTCTTACTCAATTTCACACCTTGTAACACAGGCAAGAACTTTTTTTGACTGTTCCATTTTGAACTACTTCAAAATCTTGTCAAGGTATGTACTCATTGAAAAAACTTATCAAGCGTCTTGATCTATCTCTATAGATCTTGATGCTCAATATGTAAGCAGCTTCACCGAGGTCTTTCTTTGAAAAACTTCTTTCAAAATACTCCTTTATGCTTTGCAGAATAATTCTACATTATTTCCGATTAACAATATGTCATTCACATATACTTATCAGAAATGATGTAGTGCTCCCACTCACTTTCTTGTAAATACAGGCTTCACCGCAAGTCTGTATAAAACTATATGCTTTGATCATACTATCAAAGCGTTTATTCCAACTCCGAGAGGCTTTCACCAGTTCATAAATGGATCGTTGGAGCTTGCACACTTTGTTAGCTCCTTTTGGATCGACAAAACCTTCCGGCTGCATCATATACAACTCTTCTTCTAGAAATCCATTCAGAAATGCAGTTTCGACATCCATTTGCTGGATTTCATAAAATGCGGCAATTGCTAACATGATTCGGACAGACTTAAGCATAGATACGAGTGAGAAACTCTCATCGTAGTCAACACCTTGAACTTGTCGAAAACCTTTTGCGACAATTCTAGCTTTGTAGATAGTAACACTACTATCAGCGTCCGTCTTCCTCTTGAAGATCCATTTAATCTCAATGACTTGTCGAACATCGAGCAAGTCAACCAAAGTCCATACTTTGTTCTCATACATGGATCTCATCTCAGATTTTATGGCCTCAAGCCATTTCGCGGAATCTGGGCTCATCATCGCTTCCTCATAGTTCGTAGGCTCGTCATGGTCAAGTACCATGACTTCTAGAACAGGATTATTGTACCACTCTGGTGCGGATCTCACTTTGGTTTACCTACGAGGTTTGGTAGTAACTTGATCTGAAGTTACATGATCATCATCATTAGCTTCCTCACTAATTGGTGTAGTAGTCACAGGAACAGATTTCTGTGATGAACTACTTTCCAATAAGGGAGCAGGTACAGCTACCTCATCAAGTTCTACTTTCCTCCCACTCACTTCTTTCGAGAGAAATTCCTTCTCTAGAAAGTATCCATTCAAAGCAACGAATATCTTGCCTTCGGATCTGTGATAGAAGGTGTATCCAACATTTTCTTTTGGGTATCCTATGAAGACGTACTTCTCTGATTTGGGCTTGAGCTTTTCAGGTTGAAACTTTTTCACATAAGCATTGCAACCTCAAACTTTAAGAAACGACAGCTTAGGTTTCTTGCCAAACCATAGTTCATACGGTGTCATTTCAACGGATTTAGATGGTGCCCTATTTAACGTGAGTGCAGCTGTCTCTAATGCATAACCCCAAAACGATAGTGGTAGATCGGTAAGAGACATCATAGATCGCACCATATCTAATAAAGTACGGTTATGATGTTCGGACACACCATTATGTTGTGGTGTTCCAGGTGGCATGAGTTTGTGAAACTATTCCACAATGTTTTAATTGAAGACCAAACTCGTAACTCAAATATTTGTCTCCGTGATCAGATCGTAAAAACCTTTTCTTTTCTTGTCACGATGATTTTCCACTTCACCCTGAAATTATTTGAACTTTTGAAATGTTTCAGACTTATGTTTCATCAAGTAGATATACTCATATCTGCTCAAATCATCTGTGAAGATCAGAAAATAATGATACTTGTCGCGAGCCTCAATATTCATTGGACCACATACATTAGTATGTATGATTTCCAACAAATCTGTTGCTCGCTCCATTGTTCCGAAGAATAGAGTCTTAGTCATCTTGCCCATGAGGCATGGTTCGCAAGCATCAACTGATTCATAATCAAGTGATTCCAAAAGCTCATCAGCATGGAGTTTCTTCATGCGCTTTACACCAATATGACCTAAACGGCAGTGCCACAAATAAGTTGCACTATCATTATTAACTTTGCATCTTTTGGTTTCAATATTATGATTATGTGTATCACTATGATCGTGATCCAACGAACTATTTTCATTTGGTGTGTAACCATATAAGGTTTTATTCATGTAAACAGAACAACAATTTATTCTCTTACTTAAATGAATAACCGTATTACAATAAACATGATCAAATCATATTCATGCTCAATGCAAACACGAAATAACACTTATTTAGGTTCAATACTAATCCCGAAATTATAGGGAGTGTGCGATGATGATCATATCAATCTTAGAACCACTTCCAACACACATCGTCACTTCAACCTTAACTAGTCTCTGTTTATTATGCAACTCCCGTTTCGAGTTACTAATCTTAGCAACTGAGCTAGTATCAAATACTGAGGGGTTGCTATAAACACTAGTAAAGTACACATCAATAACATGTATATCAAATATACTTATGTTCACTTTGCCATCCTTCTTATCCGCCAATCACTTGGGGTAGTTCCGCTTCCAGTGACCAGTCCCTTTGAAGTAGAAGCACTTAGTCTCAGGCTTAGGACTAGACTTGGGCTTCTACACTTGGGCAGCAACTTGCTTGCTGTTATTCTTGAAGTTCCCCTTTTTTCCTTTGCCTTTTCTTGAAACTAGTGATCTTGTCAACCATCAACACTTGATGCTCTTTCTTGATTTCTACCTTCATCGATTTCATCATGAAGAGCTTGGGAATCGTTTTCGTCATCCCTTGCATACTATAGTTCATCACGAAGTTCTACTAACTTGGTGATGGTGACTAGAGAATTCTATCAATCACTATCTTATCTGGAAGATTAACTCCCACTTGATTCAAGCGATTGTAGTACCCAGACAATCTGAGCACATGCTCACTAGTTGAGCAATTCTCCTCCATCTTTTAGCTATAGAACTTGTTGGAGACTTCATATCTCTCAACTCGGGTATTTGCTTGAAATATTAACTTCAACTCCTGGAACATCTCATATGGTCCATGACGTTCAAAACGTCTTTGAAGTCCCGATTCTAAGCCATTAAGCATGGTGCACTAAACTATCAAGTAGTCATCATATTGAGCTAGCCAAACGTTCATAATGCCTGCATCTGCTCCTGCAATAGGTCTGTCACCTAGCGGTGCATCAAGGACATAATTCTTCTGTGCAGCAATGAGGATAAACCTCAGATCACGGATCCAATCCGCATCATTGCTACTAACATCTTTCCACACAATTTTCTCTAGGAACATATCAAAATAAACACAGGGAAGCAACAACGCGAGCTATTGATCTACAACATAATTTGCAAAATACTACCAGGACTAAGTTCATGATAAATTTATGTTCAATTAATCATATTACTTCAGAACTCCCACTTAGATAGACATCCCTCTAATCCTCTAAGTGATTACGTGATCCAAATCAACTAAACCAATTCCGATCATCACGTGAGATGGAGTAGTTTCATTGGTGAACATCATTATGTTGATCATATCTACTATATGATTCACGCTTGACCTTTCGGTCTCCGTGTTCCGAGGCCATATTTGTATATGCTTGGCTCGTCAAGTATAACCTGAGTATTCCGCGTGTGCAACTATTTTGCAGCCGTTGTATTTGAACCTAGAGCCTATCACACCCGATCATCACGTGGTGTCTCAGCACGAAGAACTTTCGCAACGGTGCATACTCAGGGAGAACACTTCTTGATAATTATTGAGAGATCATCTTAAAATGCTACCGTCAATCAAAGCAAGATAAGATGCATAAAAGATAAACATCACATGCAATCAATATAAGTGATATGATATGGCCATCATCATCTTGTGCTTATGATCTCCATCTTCGAAGCACCGTCGTGATCACCATCATCACCGGCGCGACACCTTGATCACCATCGTAGCATCGTTGTCGTCTCGCCAATCTTATGCTTCCACGACTATCGCTACTCCTTAGTGATAAAGTAAAGCATTACAGCGCAATTGCATTGCATACAATAAAGCGACAACCATATGGCTCCTGCCAGTTGCCGATAACTTGGTTACAAAACATGATCATCTCATACAATAAAATTTAGCATCATGTCTTGATCATATCACATCACAACATGCCCTGCAAAAACAAGTTAGGCGTCCTCTACTTTGTTGTTGCAAGTTTAACGTGGCTGCTACGGGCTTAAGCAAGAACCAATCTTACCTACGCATCAAAACCACAACGATAGTTTGTCAAGTTGGTGTTGTTTTAACCTTCGCAAGGACCGGGCGTAGCCACATTCGGTTCAACTAAAGTTGGAGAAACTGTCACCCGCTAGCCACCTTTGTGCAAAGCACGTCGGGAGAACTGGTCTCGCGTAAGCGTACGCGTAATGTCGGTCTGGGCTGCTTCGTCCAACAATACCGCTGAACCAAAGTATGACATGCTGGTAAGCAGTATGACTTATATCGCCCACAACTCACTTGTGTTCTACTCGTGCATATAACATCAACACATAAAACCTAGGCTCGGATGCCACTATTGGGGAACGTAGTAATTTCAAAAAAATTCCTACGCACACGCAAGATCATGGTGATGCATAGCAACGAGGGGAGAGTGTGATCTACGTACCCTTGTAGACCGACAGCGGAAGCGTTAGCACAACGCGGTTGATGTAGTCGTACGTCTTCACGGCCCGACCGATCAAGCACCGAAACTACAGCACCTCCGAGTTTTAGCACACGTTCAGCTCGATGACGATCCCCGGACTCCGATCCAGAAAAGTGTCGGGGAAGAGTTTCGTCAGCACGACGGTGTGGTGACGATCTTGATGCTCTACCGTCGCAGGGCTTCGCCTAAGCACCGCTACAATATTATCGAGGATCATGGTGGAAGGGGGCACCGCACACGGCTAAGAATATGATCAAGAGGATCAACTTGTGTGTCAAGGGGTGCCCCCTGCCCCCGTATATAAAGGAGCAAGGGGGAGGCCGGCCGGCCCTTGTGGGCGCGCCAAGGAGGAGTAGGATTCCTACTCCTAGTTGGAGTAGGTTTCCACCTTTCCTAGTCCAACTAGGAGAAGGGCAGAAAGGGGGGAAGAGGGGAAGGAAGGGAGAGAGGGGACGCGCCCCAAACCCCTTGTCCAATTCGGACTGGGCTTGGGAGGGGCGCGCGCCACCTCCTGGTCCATTCCACTATTGATGAGGAAATCAATACCATTGTTACACCCACAGCCCCTACTGCTACATATACGGGACCAATTACTAGAGCTCGCGCACGCCAATTAAATTATCAGGTACTTTCGTTTCTTGGTAATGATTCTAATGTTCATGAGAATATGATGCTGCCTAAATTGGATACATTTGTTTTGCTTACAAATGAAGGGCCTAGCTTGGAGAAGGATGAACAGTGGAGCAAGAACAAGCATGGAGATGATGGCATGCGCAAGGGGAACAAGAACGGAGTTACAAGTGATGATTTCAGGACTATGAAGCCACCATAATGGGTGCATGAAGCCTTGGACGAAATATACAAGATGCCACTTCATAAATTTTGTCCCGAGGCTATTATAGGTGCTGCGTCACCTTTTTATTGGGCCAGGCCCATGTAATTTCGAAATACATAAGTATAGGATATTTTTAGAGTCCGTATGTGTGGGGAAACAAGAGATAGGGTTGATTTCGGACCCCTCCACCAAGGGCCACAAAAGTCCCCCTCTCTTCCTCCATATATACAGCCCTTAGGGCACCATTTAGACTTTGGGTTTTGTTTAGATTAAAAGTTCGCCATAGCTGCAACTTCGCGTACTTCGTTTGTGTTCAACGACCAGACAAAGGCGTCACAGAACCCCACCTTGATCAATAAAGCTTTCATCTTATATTCGCAATATCCAGATTGCAATCTCAGTTTCTTGCTTGTTCTTCGTTTGCTGGCAGGAAACAGACCCTCGTGGTCAGGTTGATCGTGCTCCGGCGTGGTCGATAACCTCTCGGAGTTGGTTTAGCGATTGCTAAGGCGCGACGTCCTCGCACGTTCGTAGTCGGATCGTCAAAGTCGACTTCCACCAAAGCGATATCCATCATCTCATCGAAAGACGGGACACCCCGCCTCTATTAACTAAGGCCCATTAAGGCCCATTGCTTCTTCCTCGTATTCCCGTAACTCCCCGGTACCTCTGAAAATACCCGAATCACTCGGAACCTTTCCGATGTCCGAATATAGTCGTCCAATATATCGATCTTTACATCTCGACCATTTCGAGACTCCTCGTCATGTCCCCTATCTCATCCGGGACTCTGAACTCCTTCGGTACATCAAAACTCATAAACTCATAATATAACTGTCATCGAAACCTTAAGCGTGCGGACCCTACGGGTTTGAGAACAATGTAGACATGACCAAGACACGTCTCCGGTCAATAACCAATAGCGGAACTTGGATGCTCATATTGGGTCCCACATATTCTACGAAGATCTTTATCAGTCAGACCACATAACAACATACGTTGTTCCCTTTGTCATCGGTATGTTACTTGCCCGAGATTCGATCGTCGGTATCTCAATACCTAGTTCAATCTCGTTACCGGCAAGTCTCTTTACTCATTTCGTAATACATCATCTCGCAACTAACTCATTAGTCGCAATGCTTGCAAGGCTTATGTGATGTGCATTACCGAGAGGACCCAGAGATACCTCTCCGACAAACGGAGTGACAAATCCTAATCTCGAAATACGCTAACCCAACATGTACCTTTGGAGACACCTGTAGAGCTCCTTTATAATCACCCAGTTACGTTGTGACATTTGGTAGCACACAAAGTGTTCCTCCGGCAAACGGGAGTTGCATAATCTCATAGTCATAGGAACATGTATAAGTCATGAAGAAAGCAATAGCAACATACTAAATGATCGGGTGCTAAGCTAATGGAATGGGTCATGTCAATCACATCATTCTCCTAATAATGTGATCCCGTTAATCAAATGACAACACATGTCTATGGTTAGGAAACATAACCATCTTTGATTAATGAGCTAGTCAAGTAGAGGCATACTAGTGACGTTTAGTTTGTCTATGTATTCACACAAGTATTATGTTTCCAGATAATACAATTCTAGCATGAATAATAAACATTTATCATGAAATAAGGAAATAAATAATAACTTTATTATTGCCTCTAGGGCATAGTTCCTTCATAACCCATGTAGGTATTAAAAGTGCAACTCACTCCAAAGGATAGCTCCGAATGATCTACATCAACTTAGAGCATCCACATCTTCAACACCTACATGAAATCATCATCGACAAAACCCAAGGTTAGTTCATCCCTCTTAGGGGGGATCTCACCTCTAGGGGGAGCTTTACTCTAAGAATTGAGCTAAAGCAACTCTAATGGTGTGAACACAACAACGCTATATGTAAAAGTGGTAACCCCACTTGTGCTTAAATGATGAGTATGACCTATGATCAAATGTTCTCATTTGACTCCTAAGTCAATATACTCATATATAGATGACCTAGTCATCGCCAATTGCTTGATAGATGCTAGAATTGTTTGTGCATGCTTTGCCACATATTTCATTTGTCATTTTATTGTGTGAGCATGTTAGTTGCATAATTTACTCATTTGAGGACATCCACTTGTTGTTTTGATTGGTTGGTTTCCTTTTCTCTTGCCAAGTGGATGGACAAGAATGCCTGATGAGGACATCAATACAATTGTTACACCCACAGCCCCTGCTGCTATAAATACTGGACCAATTACTAGAGCTCGCGCACGCCAACTAAATTACCAGGTACTTTCGTTTCTTGGTAATGATTCTAATGTTCATGAGAATATGATGCTGCCTAAATTGGATACATTTGTTTTGCTTACAAATGAAGGGCCTAGATTGGAGAAGGATGAACATTGGATTAAGAACAAGCATGGATATGATGGCATGCACAAGGGGAACAAGAATGGAGTTACAAGTGATGATTTCAGGACTTTGAAGCCACCATAATGGGTGCATGAAGCCTTGGACGAAATATACAAGATGCCACTTCATAAATTTCGTCCCGAGGCTATTATAGGTGCTGTGTCACCTTATTATTGGGCCAGGCCCATGTAATTTCGAAATACATAAGTATAGGCTATTTTTAGAGTCCGTATGTGTGGGGAAACAAGAGATAGGGTTGATTTCGGACCCCTCCACCAAGGGTCACGAAATTCCCCCCTCTTCCTCCATATATACAGCCCTTAGGGCATCGTTTAGACTTTGGGTTTTGTTTAGATTAAAAGTTCGCCATAGCTGCAACTTCGCGTACTTCGTTTGTGTTCAACGACCAGACAAAGGCGTCACAGAACCCCACCTTGATCAATAAAGCTTTCATCTTATATTCGCAATATCCAGATTGCAATCTCAGTTTCTTGCTTGTTCTTCGTTTGCTAGGAAACAGACCCTCGTGGTCAGGTTGATCGTGCTCCGGCGTGGTCAATAACCTCTCGGAGTTGGTTTAGCGATTGCTAAGGCGCGGCATCCTCGCACGTTCGTAGTCGGATCGTCAAAGTCGACTGCCACCAAAGCGATATCCATCATCTCATCGAAAGACGGGACACCTTTGCCTCTATCAAGTGGTATCAGATTTCCAGGTTGCTCGGTGAGATTTTACAGTTTTTCATTGTTTAGATCGAGTCTGTTCTTCATACCTACAGTCCATGAAAAAGCCACAAAAAAATTAGGGTTAGTTCATCATATCCGAACCAATCTGAGCCTTTGCATAATCTTTTTAGGGTTTTGCTTTGTTGAATTTGCGGTTGCATCGTCGTGTCTAGTTGCTGGTCTTAGAGTCTAGTCTTTTAGAGTTTCGAGTTCTGGTCATAAGTTGTCACGCCGCCGCCGCACCATCATCATCGTCTCTGCCATCTACCACCGCCGCTTATCCGCCACCGCTTCGAATCCGTATCCACACCACCGCTGTCATATACCACCACCGCTGCCATCTACTACCATATATCCACCACCAATCCGAGTTCTTGTCATATTAGGTTTGTTTTCGAGATCCATCTAGATTCCGATTCGTGTTTCCTTGCCAGAGTAGGTTTCGGAAAAAAAAACCACCCTCCGTTTAGGCCCAAAAATTTTCGAAAACGCATTTTTCGAAAAAAATTCTGGCTATCCTATTTTTAGGTGTTTCTGAGTGTTTTGAGACAGGTGCCATTATAGGAAGTTTTTTTGACCCGTTTCCAGTTTTTGGGTCCGGGCAGTCGAAAAAAAAATTGGTCGAAAAAATTTCGTGCCCATCCTGTCAGTTTGACCTAGGAAGAGTTTTGAGACACTCTCCATTATAGTGATTTTTCGCAAAAAAAAGCAGCGCAAAAAAAAGAGCGAAAAAAAATCCAGAGTGTGCTTTTCCCTTGTTTACGTGCCGCGTCGTGATTTTGTTGGTGTTCTAGGGTCGCGTCTCTAGCACAGTCTAGCCTAGGACCAGCACAGTACCGTCGTTGAGCGTTTATTCAACTTTGCATCTCTGAATTGATTATTGCTGACCCTTTTTGCTACCATATTATAAGCCTTCCCAGCTCCACATACATCTACGTCGTGCGTTTGACTCTCCCTGGTAATCGCTCTATCCAAGCTTTGAGAGTTTTTGACTACAACGGTTGCCGATCACCGCCTGCTGCTGGGTAAGAACTGGTAAGAATTTGAGATTTGCTTGACGGGTTTGTGACACCCACCACCTCCTCTTGTTAGTAGTCTGTAGGATCATATTCTTGTGTGTTTCTATTGCTGCTAACCATGCCAGGATCACAAGCCAACGAGACTGACTGGGAGAACATGACGAATAAGGATTTGCATGATAAATTTCAGCAAATGATGAGTGGACAGGTGCAAGATGTGCTAAACAGATTTGAAGAGGCCATGGAGAAGATAGATGGCATGGAGAAGACGTTCGAAACAAAGCTCGATAAGAAGTTTAATGAATTGCTCGCACGTCTTCCACCACCACCACCCGCTGCACCTAACGCACCTCTCCAACAACAACAACAACGACTACCTCCACGTCGCGAAATAGATCTCCGCCGAGCGAGCCGTGTTCCGCTTGCGTTTGGCCAAACTGCTGGTGCTGCTGTTGATACTTCTGTGGCTCCTGCTGCTGATGCGGAGGAGGATGATTATGTGGGAGATTACGAGGATGAGGTTGCTCAAAATCAGAACTACGTGCAACCACCTGCACCACAACCACCAGGTCGTCCACATGCAAATAATCACAATGGTAGGGCTTTCCCTCAGGTACGAGATCATGACCATCTTCCTAAACTGAAATTGAATATTCCACCTTTCGAGGGTAGATATGTTCCTGATATATATCTTACTTGGGAGTTAGAAACTGAACAACGATTTACATGTTTACAATATCCCGAGGAGAGACGGGTTGCTGCTGCTGTTTGTGCTTTCACTAGTTTTGCATGTGTATGGTGGTCTGAACATTGTAGATTATATCCTATTCCAACTACTTGGGCTGCTTTTAAAACTGCTATGCGTACTCGTTGGGTTCCATCATATTATCAACGTGAATTGCTTCAGAAATTATAGCGCTTAAGACAAGGAAAAAATTCTGTAGAAGAATATTATCAGGAATTACAAATTGGCATGATTAGATGTGGTATTGTTGAGGAGAATGAAGCTATGCTTGCACGTTTTCTGGGTGGATTAAATAGAGAGATTCAGACCATTCTAGACTATAAGGAGTATACTAATATCACTCGTTTATTCCATCTTGCTTGTAAAGCTGAACGTGAAGTGGAGGATCGACAAGCATTGGCGCGAACTAACTTTTCTGCAGGCCGACCTTCATCATGGACACCGCATGCATCTTCTACTTCAACTGCACCAGCACCTCAATCAGGTGTCTCCTCCAGTCGTGATACAAGAAAACAGGCACAACCACCATTATCTGCCAAGAGCGCACCTGCTGGGCCTGCACAGAGTTCTTCTTCTTCCATGGCATCAATAGGGCACACAAGTGATATTATTTGTCGTTGTTGTAAGGGAGGAGGTCATTATGCGAGAGAATGCAAATCTCCGCGTGTGATGATTGCTACCGCGGATGGTGGATATGAGTCCGCTAGTGACTATGATGAGGAGACTTTGGCTCTTATTACACGTGAAGAACATGGTGGAGATGATTCTGATCATGAGACGCAATACATGGCTCCTGAAGACGCTGACAGGTATGAATGTTTAGTTGCTCAACGTGTTTTGAGTGTGCAGGTCACACAAGCTGAGCAAAATCAGAGGCACAATTTGTTCCATACCAAGGGAGTTGTGAAAGAACGTTCTGTGTGCGTCATCATAGATGGAGGGAGATGCAACAACTTGGCTAGCATGGTGATGAGGACATGGCTACCACAGTTACACCCATATCCCCTACTGTTTTACCTCTTGGAACAGTTGCTAGAGCTCAGATACGCCAATTAAATTATTAGGTACTTTCGTTTCTTGGTAATGTTTCTAATGTTCATGAGAATATGATGCTGCCTAACTTAGATACATTTGTGCTGCTTGCAATTGAAATGTCTAGCATGGACAAGAAGGTTGGACATTGGAGCATGGTCAAGCACGGAGATGAAGGTGCATGCGAACAGAACAAGAACGGAGGTTCAAGTGGAGATTTCCGGAATTTGAAGCCACCATGATGACATGCAAGATGGTGGACGAAATATACAAGATGGCCTTTCATAAATTTCGTCCATAGCTTATTATTGGTGTTGCGCCACCTTATTTTGGGCCAGGCCCATGTAATCTATTTTTAGAGCCCATATTATAGGGAAAACGACTTAGGAGGTGTTTTAGTCCCACCTTGCCAAGGGTGGACAAAATCCCCTCTCTTTTCCCTATAAATATAGCCCTTAAGGCATCATTTAGACTGGGGGTTTTATTTAGTTAAAAGTTAGCCATCGCTGCAACTTCGTGTACTTCGTTTGTGTCCAACGACCAGACCAAGACCGCTTATGAAACCCCACTTTTATCAATACTTCATCCATACTCGCAATATTCAGATTGCTTAATCATATTCTTGCTTGTTCTTCGATTGCTTGCAGGAATAGACCTTCGTGGTCAGGTTGATCGTGCTCCAGCGTGATCAATAACCTCCCAGAGTTGGTTTAGCGATTGCTAAGGCGCAACGTCGTGCACGTTTGTAGTCGGATCGTCAAAGTCATCTCCACCAAATCGATAGTTATCATCTCATCGAAAGATCGGGACCCTCGCCTCTATCAAGTGGTATCAATTTTCAGGTTGCTCGGTGAGAATTTCCAGTTTTCCTAGATTAGATTTAATTTCTTACCTATTGTCCAAGAAAAATCCACAAAAAAGAGTTAGATCTATTCATCCTTTGTCCAAGCCAGTCTGAGCCTTTGCAATTTTCTTTTCATTGCTTGCATAGTTGAATTATCGGTTGCATCGTCATGTCGAGTTGCTGGTCTTAGTGTCTAGGTCGTTTAGAGTTTCGAGTTCTGTTCACATTAGTCACGTCGCCGCTACATCATTATCCCTTCCGCTGTCCACCACCCATCCATCAATTTCCTCCACGTGCTACCCACCGTTCATTGTCATAATCATAGTTGAGATCGTTCCCATTTTCGCTTGATCCAATCTACATCTTATCTAGTTTGTTTTGGAAAGAGGGAGAGAGAAAAAAAGATAGAGAAAAAAAAACGAGAGAAAAAAAGTAAAAAAAAAGTCAGAGAAAAAAAAGAAAGGAAAAGAAAAAAAGTGTGAGAAAAAAAGAGAGGAGAAAAAAAAGAAAATTCGGATCTATCTAGACTCAATCTCGTAGTTGAATTCGGATTGGAATCTGTTTTGTGCACTGTTCAGTAAAACAGGCATAACTTCCTCATATGAAGTCTGTTTTGGCTCCGCGAGTACTCAAATGAAAGCTAGCAACGAGCCGCATCTAAATAGTTGCAGAAGCTAGTTCAGTATTTGGCACCTCAACATCAGCTTCTAAATAGGTCTACTGCTATTGTGATCTTCACTTATATCTTGCTGTCCAGAGCTACTTCATATCCTTTATTGATGCTAGTTGTGCTACGACGTGACCTCATTAGTGTTCTAGGCTCGCGTCTCTAGTTTGGTCTAGCCTAGGACCAGCACAGTACCGTCGTTGAGCGTTTATTCAACATTGCATCTCTGAATTGATTATTGCTAATCTTTTGCTACCATATATAGCCAACTCAGCTCCACATATTTCTACACCGTGTATACGTACGTTCACATGGCAATCGTTTTACACAATCTTCGAAGTTATTTGACACCGCTGGTTGCCTGTCACCACCTACCGCATGGTAAGAACTTGTAAGATATTGATATTTGCTTTACTGTGAGCACTTTACAACCACATCCTAGTAGTTCATAGGAACATTATTCTCGAATTTTGGTTCTTGTTTCTACTAATCATGACAGGTTCCAGAGATAGAAGTTCTTGGATGACGGACACATCTTCACCATCACGAGAGTTAGGACAACACACACAAGCATATGGTCCGGTTATCTCTTTACCATCATTTGAGGGTAGATTTAATCATGCTATTTATCTAGCTTGGGAGCTTGAAGTAGAACAAGTTTTTAGTCACCATGATATTTCTGAACTTGAGAGAGTACGAGCTACCACTAGAGCATTTACTGGTTTTGCTTCTGTTTGGTGGAGTGTACATTGTAAGAAAAACATTGATAACCAACCCACAACTTGGAAAGTTTTGAAAGCTGTAATGAGACTACAATTTTTTCCTCCTTACTATCTGATGAGGACATGACTACCTTGGATACGACCAAAAATATTGCATACATGCATATTTGTTAGGTGATTTCTAATGCAAATTATTTAATAGTCTATTTATGTTATCCAGAACAAAAATACTTCACACACTTTTGTGTTTTGTCTAATTGCAGGTGTATGTGACATTTGTACAATCCACATATGAAGATAAGGGAAAAGGAGATGTTTAGGTTGTGTTCAAAAAGTCCTCTCACATCACTTTTGGGCCAAGAGAAGATAGAGTCCAAGTCTCTGACGTTCTGGATTTAGATTCGGACTGCACAGACATACCTGACTCAAAATGCCAACAACTTTTTCATACGGACTCCGAATTGGGTGATTCTTTTTTTGTTGGAAACTAGATTTCGTGCTCTTTCCAACCCAATTGGATTCACCTTCAAATTCGTCCGGAGCGTTGTGTTACGGACGAAACAATCTGACGTTGCACCAGAATCCGAGTCAAACTACAAGCCCAAAGGTGTTGCATCACCTCCACTTGGGCCCATGAGCCTTGTATGACCTAGGGTTAGTTTTAGGCTGCCTTGGGACGTCCTCCCACCTCCTTGGCCGCCACCCCTTGCTCCTATATAAGTAGATCCATCTAGTAGCTTTTTTCTTGGGATTTGTTTAGTTAAAAGTTAGCCATTGCAACTTCGTGTACTTCGTTTGTGTCCAACGACCAGACCAAGACCGCTTTCGGATCCCCACCATTATCAATACTTCATATATATTTGCAATATTCAGATTGATTTATCATATTCTTGCTCGTTCTTCGATTGCTTGCAGGAATAGACCTTCGTGGTCAGGCTGACCGTGCTTCCAGCATCATCAGTAACCTCAGGAGATTGGTTTAGCGATTGCTAAGGCGCAATGTCGTGCACGTTTGTAGTCGGATCGTCAAACTCGTCTCCACAAAATCGATAGTTATCATCTCATCGAAAGATCGGGACCCTCACCTCTATCAAGTGGTATCAGTTTTCAGGTTGCTCGGTGAGAATTTCCAGTTTTCCTAGATTAGATTTATTTTCTTACCTATTGTCCAAGAAAAATCCACAAAAAAGAGTTAGATCTATTCATCCTTTGTCCAAGCCAGTCTGAGCCTTTCCAATTTTCTTTTCATTGCTTGCATAGTTGAATTATCGGTTGCATCGTCGTGTCGAGTTGCTGGTCTTAGTGTCTAGGTCGTTTAGAGTTTCGAGTTCTGTTCACATTAGTCACGTCGCCGCTGCATCGTTATCCCTTCCGCTGTCCACCACCCATACATCAGTTTCCTCCACGTGCTACCCACCGTTCATTGTCATAATCATAGTTGAGATCGTTCCCATCTTCGCTTGATCCAATCTACATCTTATCTAGTTTGTTTTGGAAAGAGGGAGAGAGAAAAAAAGACAGAGAAAAAAACGAGAGAAAAAAAAGTAAAAAAAAGCCAGAGAAAAAAAAGAAAGGAAAAAAAAAGTGTGAGAAAAAAAGAGAGGAGAAAAAAACAAAATTCGGATCTATCTAGACTCAATCTCGTAGTTGAATTCGGATTGGAATCTGTTTTGTGCACTGTTCAGTAAAATAGGCATAACTTCCTCATATGAAGTCTGTTTTGGCTTCGCGAGTACCCAAATGGAAGCTAGCGACGAGCCGCATCTAAATAGTTGCAGAAGCTAGTTCAGTATTTGGCACCTCAACATCAGCTTCTAAATAGGTCTACTGCTATTGTGATCTTCACTTATATCTTGCTGTCCAGAGCTACTTCATATCCTTTATTGATGCTAGTTGTGCTACGACGTGACCTCATTAGTGTTCTAGGCTCGCGTCTCTAGTTTGGTCTAGCCTAGGACCAGCACAGTACCGTCGTTGAGCGTTTATTCAACACTGCATCTCTGAATTGATTATTGCTAATCTTTTGCTACCATATATAGCCAACCCAGCTCCACATATTTCTACACCGTGTATACGTACATTCCCCTGGCAATAATTTTACACAATCTTCGGAGTTATTTGACACCGCTGGTTGCCTGTCACCACCTGCCGCATGGTAAGAACTTGTAAGATATTGATATTTGCTTTACTGTGAGCACTTTACAACCACATCCTAGTAGTTCATAGGAACATTATTCTCGAATTTTGGTTCTTGTTTCTACTAATCATGACAGGTTCCAGAGATAGAAGTTCTTGGATGACGGACACATCTTCACCATCACGAGAGTTGGGACAACACACACAAGCATATGGTCAGGTTATCTCTTTACCATCATTTGAGGGTAGATTTAATCCTGCTATTTATCTAGCTTGGGAGCTTGAAGTAGAACAAGTTTTTAGTCACCATGATTTTTCTGAACTTGAGAGAGTACGAGCTACCATTAGAGCATTTACTGGTTCTGCTTCTGTTTGGTGGAGTGTACATTGTAAGAAAAACATTGATAACCAACCCACAACTTGAAAAGTTTTGAAAGCTGTAATGAGACAACAATTTTTTCCTCCTTACTATCGTCGTGAATTGCGTCGGAAATTGGAGCAATTAAAACAAGGCAATAACATTGTTCATGCTTACTACCAAGAGTTCAAATCTTATATGCATCATTGTGACATAGAAGAATCTGAGGATGATACAATGAATAGATTTTTTGGTGGTTTGAACCAAGATATTCATGCAAGATTTTAGTATATTCCTCGTTGCATTACTGGTATGTATGTCCGTGCTTGTACCTTTGAGAGACAAATACAGGAGGATGCATTGGGTGACTACAACAACTACTATTCCAGTTCATGCTCACCACCGCCGGTTGGTTACTCCACTATTGCACCTACTAGAGTAGCCCCACCTCGGATTGTGAGCGCGATATCATCTCAAGAGTATGGTACATTGTTAACGTCCGTACCTACATCAGCCACATCTCTGCGAGGTAACAGTAAAGGTCTTGATGATATAACTTCACATGAGAATGAAGCATGCCTAGTTAACTTGAATGCATCATGTGTTGAGTTACCTATTGATTTGAGAACACCACCTATTTTAGAGACTCTTGTTATTGTCATGAATGCGTCATGTGATCAAACAACTGAAATATCAACAATTTTGAGTGCACCCATTGAATTAACTGTTGATGCAAAAGAACCAATGTTTAATCATTTTGATATGACCTCTAATCTTGATGATGATTCTGTGTCCAATGACTTATTGCATGTTTGCTTATTTAAGCATGTTGTAGCATGTAAATTTGATGCAAGTAAGGTTTATTCATCGAAGTTAGGATGGTTTAATGATGAACATTGCCAATCTTTTGAAGTGAATAAGAGCTTCACTTATATGTGCAAACTGAGTTGCAATATTTTCATGCCTTCTACTTCTTGTGATAATTTTTTGGCTTTAGATTTTATGAACAATGAAAGTTACTCATGTATACATGTGACATATGTGCAAAAATCAAGGGAAGTTAAAATGGATGACATATACATATACAACATGTACACCTTGTCTCTTTTGCTAGCCACATTTCAGATTAAGCAATGCCGAGGACGGCTTTGTTTTCAAAAAGGGGAGGATGATGAGGACATGACTACCTTGGATACGACCAAAAATATTGCATACATGCATATTTGTCAGGTGATTTCTAATGCAAACTATTCAATAGTCTATTTATGTTATCCAGAACAAAAATACTTCACACACTTTTGTGTTTTGTCTAATTTGCAGGTGTATGGGACATTTGTACAATCCACATATGAAGATAAGGGAAAAGGAGATGTTTAGGTTGTGTTCAAAAAGTCCTCTCACATCACTTTTGGGCCAAGAGAAAATAGAGTCCAAGTCTCTGACGTTCTGGATTCAGATTCGGACTGCACAGACATACCTGACTCAAAACGCCAACAACTTTTTCATACGGACTCCGAATTGGGTGATTCTTTTTTTGTTGGAAACTAGATTTCGTGCTCTTTCCAACCCAATTGGATTCACCTTCAAATTCGTTCGGAGCGTTGAGTTACGGACGAAACAATCTGACGTTGCAGCAGAATCCGAGTTAAACTACAAGCTCAAAGGTGTTGCATCACCTCCACTTGGGCCCATGAGCCTTGTACGACCTAGGGTTAGTTTTAGGCTGCCTTGGGACGTCCTCCCACCTCCTTGGCCGCCACCCCTTGCTCCTATATAAGTAGATCCATCTAGTAGCTTTTTCCTTGGGATTTGTTTAGTTAAAAGTTAGCCATTGCAACTTCGTGTACTTCGTTTGTGTCCAACGACCAGACCAAGACCGCTTCCGGATCCCCACCATTATCAATACTTCATATATATTTGCAATATTCAGATTGCTTTATCATATTCTTGCTCGTTCTTCGATTGCTTGCAGGAATAGACCTTCGTGGTCAGGCTGACCGTGCTTCCAGCATCATCAGTAACCTCAGGAGATTGGTTTAGCGATTGCTAAGGCGCAACGTCGTGCATGTTTGTAGTCGGATCGTCAAAGTCGTCTCCACCAAATCGATAGTTATCATCTCATCGAAAGATCGGGACCCTCGCCTCTATCACTATCATCATGAATTGCGTCGCAAATTGGAGCAATTAAAACAAGGCAGTAACACTGTTCATGCTTACTACCAAGAGTTCAAATCTTATATGCATCATTGTGACATAGAAGAATCTGAGGATGATACAATGAATAGATTTTTTGGTGGTTTGAACCATGATATTCAGGCAAGATTTCAGTATATTCCTCGTTGCATTACTGGTATGTATGTCCGTGTTTGTACCTTTGAGAGACAAATACAGGAGGATGCATTGGGTGACTACAACAACTACTATTCCAGTTCATGGTCACCACCGCCGGTTGGTTACTCCACTATTGCACCTACTAGAGCAGCCCCACCTCAGATTGTGAGCGCGATATCATCTCAAGAGTATGGTACATTGTCAACGTCCGTACCTACATCAGCTACATCTCTGCGAGGTAACAGTAAAGGTCTTGATGATATAACTTCACATGAGAATGAAGCATGCCTAGTTAACTTGAATGTATCATGTGTTGAGTTACCTATTGATTTGAGCACACCACCTATTTTAGAGACTCTTGTTATTGTCATGAATGCGTCATGTGATCAAACAACTGAAATATCAACAATTTTGAGTGCACCCATTGAATTAACTGTTGATGCAAAAGAACCAATGTTTAATCATTTTGATATGACCTATAATCTTGATGATGATTCTGTGTCCAATGACTTATTGCATGTTTGCTTATTTAAGCATGTTGTAGCATGTAAATTTGATGCAAGTAAGGTTTATTCATCGAAGTTAGGATGGTTTAATGATGAACATTGCCAATCTTTTGACGTGAATAAGAGCTTCACTTATATGTGCAAACTGAGTTGCAATATTTTCATGCCTTCTACTTCTTGTGAAAATTTTTTGGCTTTAGATTTTATGAACAATGAAAGTTACTCATGTATACATGTGACATATGTGCAAAAATCAAGGGAAGTTAAAATGAATGACATATACATATACAACATGTACACCTTGTCTCTTTTGTTAGCCACATTTCAGATTAAGCAATGCCGAGGACGACTTTGTTTTCAAAAAGGGGAGGATGATGAGGACGTGACTACCTTGGATACGACCAAAAATATTGCATACATGCATATTTGTCAGGTGATTTCTAATGCAAACTATTCAATAGTCTATTTATGTTATCCAGAACAAAAATACTTCACACACTTTTGTGTTTTATCTAATTGCAGGTGTATGGGACATTTGTACAATCCACATATGAAGATAAGGGAAAAGGAGATGTTTAGGTTGTGTTCAAAAAGTCCTCTCACGTCACTTTTGGGCCAAGAGAAGATAGAGTCCAAGTCTCTCACGTTTTGGATTCAGATTCGGACTGCACAGACATACCTGACTCAAAACACCAACAACTTTTTCATACGGACTCAGAATTGGGTGATTCTTTATTTTTTGGAAACTAGATTTCGTGCTCTTTCCATCCCAATTGGATTCACCTTCAAATTCGTCCGGAGCGTTGAGTTACGGACGAAACAATCTGACATTGCAGCAGAATCCGAGTCAAACTACAAGCCCAAAGATGTTGCATCACCTCCACTTGGGCCCATGAGCCTTGTACGACCTAGGGTTAGTTTTAGGCTGCCTTGGGACGTCCTCCCACCTCCTTGGCCGCCACCCCTTGCTCCTATATAAGTAGATCCATCTAGTAGCTTTTTCCTGGGGATTTGTTTAGTTAAAAGTTAGCCATTGCAACTTCGTGTACTTCGTTTGTGTCCAACGACCAGACCAAGACCGCTTACGGATCCCCACCATTATCAATACTTCATATATATTCGCAATATTTAGATTGCTTTATCATATTCTTGATCGTTCTTCGATTGCTTGCAGGAATAGACCTTCGTGGTCAGGCTGATCATGCTTCCAGCATCGTCAGTAACCTCAGGAGATTGGTTTAGCGATTGCTAAGGCGCAACGTCGTGCACGTTTGTAGTCGGATCGTCAAAGTCGTCTCCACCAAATCGATAGTTATCATCTCATCGAAAGATCGGGACCCTCGCCTCTATCACATGGAGATGGTGGAGAAGCTTTCTCTCACCACAAGACCACATCCACATCCTTACTACATCCAATGGTTCAACAACAGCGGCAAGGTTAAGGTAACACGTACTATTCGTGTGCATTTTAGTATCTCTACATATGCTGATTATGTTGATTGTGATGTGGTACCTATGCAAGCATGTTCCTTATTACTTGTTAGACCATGGCAATTTGATAAAAATTCTATACACCATGGTAGAAACAATCACTATACTCTTGTTCATAAGGATAAAAATATTACTTTGCTTCCTATGACTCCTAATTCCATTTTGAAAGATGATATTAATAGAGCTAATAAAGCAAAACAGGAGACGAATAAGAGTGAAAATCAGATTGTGGCAAAAGAATTTGAGCAACAAATGAAGCCTAATAATAAACCATCTAGTGTTGCTTCTGAAATTAAATTGAAAAGTGCATGTTTATTTGCCACCAAATCTGATATTGATGAGCTAGATTTCAGCAAATCTGTTTGCTATGCTTTTGTGTGCAAAGAGGCATTATTTTCATTCGAGGACGTGCCTTCCTCTTTGCCTCCTGCTGTCACTAACATTTTGCAGGAGTTCGCTCACGTCTTTCCACAAGACGTGCCACCGGGATTACCGCCTATTCGAGGGATTGAGCATTAGATTGACTTAATTCCCGGTGCTTCACTGCCAAACCGTGCACCATACCGTACCAATCCAGAGGAGACGAAGGAGATTATGCGTCAAGTACAAGAGCTTCTCGACAAAGGTTATATACGCGAATCCCTTAGTCCTTGTGCTGTTCCTATTATTCTAGTGCCGAAAAAGGATGGTACATCACGTATGTGTGTTGATTGTAGAGGCATTAATAATATTACTATTCGTTATCGTCATCCTATTCCTAGGCTAGATGATATGCTTGATGAATTGAGTGGCTCTACAATATTCTCCAAAGTTGATTTGCGTAGTGGATACCATCAAATTCGTATGAAATTGGGAGATGAATGGAAAACAGCATTCAAAACTAAGTTTGGATTATATGAGTGGTTAGTCATGCCTTTTGGGTTAACTAATGCACCTAGTACTTTCATGAGATTAATGAACGAAGTTTTACGTGCTTTCATTGGACGATTTGTGGTAGTTTACTTTGATGACATATTGATTTATAGCATATCTTTGGAAGAACATTTGGAACATTTACGTGCTGTTTTTATTGCTCTACGTGATGCACGTTTGTTTGGTAACCTTGGGAAGTGCACCTTTTGCACCGACCGAGTATCTTTTCTTGGCTATGTTGTTACTCCACAGGGAATTGAAGTTGATAAAGCCAAGATTGAAGCTATTGAGAGTTGGCCGCAACCCAAAACGGTCACGCAAGTGAGGAGTTTTCTTGGCCTCGCTGGATTCTATAGGCGTTTTGTGAGAGATTTCAGCACCATTGCTGCACCTCTCAATGAGCTTACAAAGAAAGATGTGCCTTTTCTTTGGGGTACCGCACAGGAAGAAGCCTTCTCGGTATTGAAAGATAAGTTGACACATGCTCCTTTACTCCAACTTCCTGATTTTAATAAGACTTTTGAGCTTGAATGTGATGCTAGTGGAATTGGATTAGGCGGTGTGTTATTACAAGATGGCAAACCTGTTGCATACTTTTCTGAAAAATTGAGTGGGCCTAGTCTGAATTATTCTACTTATGATAAAGAATTATATGCTCTTGTTCGGACTTTAGAAACATGGCAACATTATTTATGGCCCAAAGAATTTGTTATACATTCTGATCATGAATCTTTGAAACATATTAAAAGTCAAGCTAAGCTAAATCGTAGACATGCTAAATGGGTTGAATTCATTGAGACTTTTCCTTATGTCATTAAACACAAGAAGGGAAAAGAAAATGTTATTGCTGATGCATTGTCTTGCCGCTATAATATGCTTTCACAACTTGACTTCAAAATATTTGGTTTGGAGACCATCAAAGATCAATATGTGCATGATGCTGATTTTAAAGATGTAATGCAGAATTGTAAAGAAGGAAGAATGTGGAACAAGTTCGTCGTTAACAATGGATTTGTGTTTCGCGCTAACAAGCTATGCATTCCAGCTAGCTCCGTTCGTCTTTTGTTGTTGCAGGAGGCGCATGGAGGAGGATTAATGGGACACTTTGGCGTGAATAAGACGGAGGACGTACTTGCTACACATTTCTTTTGGCCAAAGATGAGACGGGATGTTGAGCGTTTTATTGCTCGCTGCACTACATGTCAAAAAGCGAAGTCACGACTCAATCCTCATGGTTTATATATGCCTTTGCCTGTACCTAGTGTTCCTTGGGAGGATATATCTATGGACTTTGTTTTAGGTTTACCTCGAACAAAGAAGGGGAGGGATAGCATATTTGTTGTTGTGGATAGATTCTCGAAAATGCACACTTTATACCATGTCATAAAAGCGATGATGCTGTTAATGTTGTTGATTTGTTCTTTCGTGAAATTATTCGCTTGCATGGTGTGCCAAATACTATTGTTTCAGATCATGATACTAAATTTCTTAGCCACTTTTGGAGATGTTTATGGGCTAAGTTGGGGACTAAACTACTTTTTAGTACTACTTGTCACCCCCAAACTGATGGACAAACTGAAGTAGTCAATAGAACGTTGTCTACTATGCTTAGGGCTGTTTTGAAGAATAATAAGAAAATGTGGGAGGAATGCTTGCCTCATATTGAATTTGCTTATAATCGTTCATTGCATTCTACTACTAAGATGTGCCCTTTTGAAGTTGTGTATGGTTTCCTACCTCGTGCACCTATTGATTTGTTGCCTCTTCCATCTTCGGAGAAGGTTAATTTTGATGCTAAACAACGTGCTGAATTGATTTTAAAAATGCATGAGTTAACTAAGGAAAACATTGAGCGTATGAATGCTAAATATAAACTTGCTGGAGATAAGGGTAGAAAACATGTTGTGTTTGCACCTGGAGATCTTGTTTGGTTACATTTGCGTAAGGATAGATTTCCGGATTTGCGCAAATCAAAGTTAATGCCACGTGCTGATGGTCCCTTTAAGGTGTTAGAGAAAATAAATGATAATGCATATAAACTTGAGCTGCCTGCAGATATTGGGGTTAGTCCCACTTTTAACATTGCAGATTTGAAGCCTTATTTGGGTGAGGAAGATGAACTTCCGTTGAGGACGACTTTATTTCAAGAAGGGGAGGATGAGGAGGACATCAATACAATTGTTACACCCACAGCCCCTGCTGCTATAAATACTGGACCAATTACTAGAGCTCGCGCACGCCAACTAAATTACCAGGTACTTTCGTTTCTTGGTAATGATTCTAATGTTCATGAGAATATGATGCTGCCTAAATTGGATACATTTGTTTTGCTTACAAATGAAGGGCCTAGCTTGGAGAAGGATGAACATTGGATTAAGAACAAGCATGGAGATGATGGCATGCACAAGGGGAACAAGAACGGAGTTACAAGTGATGATTTCAGGACTTTGAAGCCACCATAATGGGTGCATGAAGCCTTGGACGAAATATACAAGATGCCACTTCATAAATTTCGTCCCGAGGCTATTATAGGTGCTGCGTCACCTTATTATTGGGCCGGGCCCATGTAATTTCGAAATACATAAGTATAGGCTATTTTTAGAGTCCGTATGTGTGGGGAAACAAGAGATAGGGTTGATTTCGGATCCCTCCACCAAGGGTCACGAAATTCCCCCCTCTTCGTCCATATATACAGCCCTTAGGGCATCGTTTAGACTTTGGGTTTTGTTTAGAGTAAAAGTCCGCCATAGTTGCAACTTCGCATACTCCGTTTGTGTTCAACGACCAGACAAAGGCGTCACAGAACCCCACCTTGATCAATAAAGCTTTCATCTTATATTCGCAATATCCAGATTGCAATCTCAGTTTCTTGCTTGTTCTTCGTTTGCTCGCAGGAAACAGATCCTCTTGGTCAGGTTGATCGTGCTCCGGCGTGGTCAATAACCTCTCGGAGTTGGTTTAGCGATTGCTAAGGCGCGACGTCCTCGCACGTTCGTAGTCGGATCATCAAAGTCGACTACCACCAAAGCGATATCCATCATCTCATCGAAAGACGGGACACCTTTGCCTCTATCAATGCCTAAGAACCTTCTCTAGCTATCTATGCTCTTCTCGTCTCAAGCTCTATTCATGCTGCATCACAAAGTTTGATCAAGTCAGATTCGAACCACTCTGTGTGGGGAGCACTCGGAGTCCCCGATTCGTCGTAGACTTAAACTTCCAAAACTTCTTTGTGCGTTTCGGTCTGACCGATTCATCCATTTCAGTCATACCGAGATCACTAAGTCGATCTAAGTTTTTAATCTCGGTGCAACCGATTTGAACTTTTCGGTCTCACCGAGTTGCAGTGACTGCTTGCAGTTATGCATCTCGGTGCCACCAAGTTGTTCCACTCGGTCACACCGATAGGGTCAGGCTATATATACCCACGGGCCAAAATTTGGAAAACTTTTCGAACCTCTTCGCCTGAGCTCAGCCTGCTCTGCCTCCCTGGGTCTTCGGATCATCCTCCTCGTCGCCAGCCACCTCTAGTCGCTGCTCTCGGCCTCCATCAACGGGATCGTCTCTGCCGTTGTTGTCATAGCAAGTCCATCGCCGAACTAGGGTATGGACTTGATCTTTGTGTTGTTCTCACTCCGATTCCCCAGCACATTGTTTTGCCATGTATCTTGCCACGATTGAGATCACTTTATCCAATGAAAACACTCCATAGTTTAGTTGTGGATTGAAAATTTAGGGTTAGGTTTCCGCCGAAACCATCTCGGACCGACCGAGTTGTTGAAATCGGTTCCACGGATTTGCCTCAGGCCATTGCACATGTGATTCTTGGTCTGACCGAGAATTGCAAATCGGTGTGACCGAGTTCGAGTCTTTGTGAAACCCTAGCAGTCTCGTTGCCACCGAACTGTGACTCGGTCTGACCGAGTTCACTAGTTTAGGTTCCAACACCTGCTTCGGTATCACCGAGATTTCAAATCGGTAGATCCAAAATGCTTTCTGTGGAAAACTAAAACTAAGTCTTTGATTCATTCTTTTGCAAAAACCTCTGCACTTTGTGATGCTCATCCACTCTACCTCATCTAGAATCTATTCACAGGGTCTGCTGTAAGTGTTTGCATCATGTCAGATCGGAGTGACAGTCAGAACAAGTCTGAGGAGCAAGTGAACATGAGTGAGGGCACTAGTCCCTCGAGTAGCTCAGATGATGGAAGAAGGAGCACACCCAACAACTTGCCTAAGGCAGCCACCAGGACCAGAAAGAAGAAAACCTCAGATTCAGAGGATGAGGACTATGTGGCTGCTGAGGAAGAGGCCATCTCAAAGAGGAAAGTCCTAAAAAAGGAATATGGCACAACTACTGCCACTAAGCCAGGGATGAAGCAAAAGGTTCCTGCCAAGAGAGCTCCCATGTCAAAAGCCAGAACATCCACTCAAGAAACTTTGGGATCTGCACCCAAAGAGCAAGTTGTGGCAGAAAAGAAAAGGAAGGAAAGGGTCAAGAAGACCACTGCCAGAGTGCTTGGGAGATCTTCAATAATGAAAGACACTGAATAAGAGGAAGAGGATGCAACACCAGCACCCAAAGCTCAAAAGCTTATGGGAGATGCTATAAGGCCAGGGGCTGTTCCATCTAAGCCTAAGACTGCTCCTAAGACTGTTGCTCCAGCTCCAAAGCCAAAAGCAAAGAGAGCACAAGGAACATCCCTGCTGAGGAGAAGAACAAGGCCCAGTGCCTGAAGTTGCAATGGAAGAAGAAGATGATGAGTCACATGTCTTGAGGAAGTTGAAGCCAAAAATTCCAGACCACAACGATGCTCATCCAGTAGCTGAGAACATGAAGATAAGGAAGGATTCAGGATTGAGGCTATGGAGAGAGTCTGATCCATATGCCACCAGGAGAAGGACTGCTGTGGACTACAGTTCCATACAAAGGAACAACAGGACTTCTATGAGATAGTGTTGCTTGACAAGAAGCCAATAGTGTGTGATATGAGATGGGTCGGTTGGACATTCATTGAGGAAAATGAGGATCACTTCCCTGGTGTATATGATAGCTTCAAGGCATGTGGAGTCGATGAGTTTGTGGCTCAGAAGCTCACAAAGTGGAATGATGAGCTCATCATGCAGTTCTACTCCATAGCTCATTTCTACCTAGATGGAAGGATTGTCTGGATGTCTGAAGGCACTAGGTACCAGTCAACAATTGCAGAATGGGCTCAGTTGATCAATGTCCCAAAAGAACAAGAACATGACTTGGATGTCTATGCCAAGAAGAAGAAGGATCATTACACCATGGCACACATGTACAAAGAGATCACAGATGCTGCTCTTGAGACACACAAGTTTGGATCGGTCCATTACCTTCTGTCAGGCTTGCCAACAATCAACTGGATCCTCAGGCACACTCTTTTGCCAAAGTCAGGTGATCACAAGATGATCAGAGGTCACTCCATCAACTTGCTGCACACTTTTGATGTTCCACAGAAGTTCAAAGTCATGAGCGTAATTGTGGAAACCATTAAGAGGACAGCTGTAGATCAGAAGAGGAGTTGTGGGTATGCCCCACAGATCCAGGAGCTAATCAACTCCAAGATGGGCACTGGCACATATCTGCTGGACAAGGAGCACCTGCCCATCTACTTGATTGGCTACTTGATTGGCTCCACTCTGAGGATTGATAACGGACTGGCTAACCTGACTCAAAACCAGGAGAGCTTGGAGAGGATCGTGGAGTAGAAGTTCTATGACTTAGATGTGAAGGTCACTGAGATCCAGTCAGTCGTTGAGAAACTTCAAGATGAAGTGCAGGAGAAGAAGGGCAAGTCTACCACTGTTGCTTTTGCTAGAGTGCCTAGAGGACAAAGATCTGCTGTAGTGCCTGTCACAGACACCAGAGCAACTTCATCTGCACCAGCTACAGCTTCAGTGCCACCAGCTCCAGCACCTACTCCACTAGCTCCATCTACATCGACTAACGCCTTCGTCCTTGGAGTTCTGTCTACACCACCACCCGAAGACCAAGCCTGAGAGTCGATTTAGCACTATGCATTTTTATGAACTTTTTGGTAACTTGTTGCTAAAGGGGGAGAAAATGTATAGATTATAGGCTTCGAGAGAGAGTGTTGCTTTTGTTCTCTCTTGCATTTCTCCTTGGTGGTTGAACTTTGTTTATTTGCTTGGTTGAGATACTTTATACATTGTGATACTTGGATGATCATGTGTTTGATCATATGCTACCTTTATGCTTGTTGGATGACATTATCCTTTTATATTCCATATGATGACTCACTTTGCTTGCTGATGAGGGCATGTATTTTAATTATTATCATTTTGAGAACTCCACCAAGATGTATGTGACATGGAAGAGTAACCCATGATCCTAACTCTTTGTGCATTTGCAGTCCAAAGCAAATCTTAAACTATGCACACATTTAGGGGGAGCTCTTGCTTTTCACATACTTCTCAAAGCGACAATGTTTTTCACTCTTATTATCATTTGTCGAAGCTTTGATCTATATGTTGTCATCAATTACCAAAAAGGAGGAGATTGAAAGTGCAACTATCCCTAGGTGGTTTTGGTAATTCCTAACAACATATAGCTCATTGAGCTAATGCTATTTCAAGATTAATATCTCAGGAAAGCTCAATGATTGGCATGGCATGGATGAGAAAAGTGGACCCCTCAAAATGCTAAGGACAAAGGATTGGCTCAAGCTCAAAGCTCAAGACTCTACATTTTCCATTTTAGTGATCCAAGATCACATTCAGTCTATAGGAACAGCCAATACTATCAAGGAGGGATGAGGTGTTGCTTAATGAGGTTCTTCCTCAAAATGCTTAGTGATATGCTCCAAAACCCTCAACTACTTTATCACATCCACATATGACCTAGACCAAAAGTCAAACTTGGCCCCACCGATTCTTCCTATCCGGCGCCACCGAGTTTCAAATGTCATAGCCACTGCCACAAACCCTAGGCAAATCGGTCTCACCGATAGGGATCTCGGTCTCACCGAGATGGGGTTGTAATCTCTCTGTTTCCCTTCATAACATTTCGGTCTCACCGAGATGAGCGATCGGTCCCACCGAGATTGCAATGTAAACTCTCTGTTTTCCTTGCGTAACATTTCGGTCTCACCGAAATGAGCGATCGGTCCCACCGAGTTTACCTGACCAACTCTCTGGTTAGCTTATTACCATAATTGGTCTCACCAAGTTTGTGTAATCGGTCTCACTGAGATTACGTTATGCCCTAACCCTAACCATATCGGTCCTACCAAGTTGCATGTCGGTCCCACCGAAAACCCTAACGGTCACTAGCTTTGCTTAATCGGTCTGACCGAGTTTAACCATTCGGTCCCACCGAGTTTGGGAAGTTATGTGTAACGGTTAGATTTTGTGTGGAGGCTATATATACCCCTCCACCACCTCTTCATTCGTGGAGAGAGCCATCAGAACGAACCTACACTTTCCAACTTACTTCTTTCTGAGAGAGAACCACCTACACTTGTGTTGGGACCAAGATATTCCATTCCTACCATATGAATCTTGATCTCTAGCCTTCCCCAAGTTGCTTTCCACTCAAATCTTCTTTCCACCAAATCCAAATCCTGTGAGAGAGAGTTGAGTGTTGGGGAGACTATCATTTGAAGCACAAGAGCAAGGAGTTCATCATCAACACACCATTTGTTACTTCTTGGAGATTGGTGTCTCCTAGATAGGCTAGGTGTCACTTGGGAGCCTCCGACAAGATGGTGGAGTTGAACCAAGGAGTTTGTAAGGGCAAGGAGATCGCCTACTTCTTGAAGATCTACCGCTAGTGAGGCAAGTCCTTCGTGGGCGATGGCCATGGTGGGATAGACAAGGTTGCTTCTTCGTGGGCCCTTCGTGGGTGGAGCCCTCCGTGGACTCGCGCAACCGTTACCCTTCGTGGGTTGAAGTCTCCATCAACGTGGATGTATGATAGCACCACCTATCGAAACCACGCCAAAAACATCCGTGTCTCAATTGCGTTTGAATCCTCCAAACCCTTCCCTTTATATTCTTGCAAGTGCATGATTTACTTTCCGCTGCTCATATACTCTTTGCATGCTTGCTTGAATAGTGTTAAGGTTGCTTGACTTGTCCATAGTTGCTAAAATCTGCCAAGAACTAAAATTGGGAAAAGGCTAGATTTTTATTTCGTCAAGAGGTCTAATCACCCCCCCTCTAGACATATTTTCGATCCTACAGCCGCGCCACCCGCGCTGCTCGCCGGAGTGAGGAGGCATCGGAGGGAGGAGACCGCACTGCTCACCGGCCCGTGCCGCGCCGCCCGCGCTGTTCGCCGAAGTGAGGAGGCGCCAGAGGGAGGAGTCGTTAGAGGGAGGAGGCCGCGCCGCGCTGCTCGTCAGGGTGAGGAGGCGTCAGAGGGAGGTGGCGCCAAAGGGAGGAGGTCGTGCCGCGCTGCTCACCGGGGTGAGGAGGCGCCAGAGCTCGCCAGCCTGTGCCACGCCGCCCGTGTCTCTTTCTCTCCCGCGTGCACTACTCGATCTTGCCGCTGTAGTCCGACTGTAAGAGAGAGAGATGGGTACATGGGAGAAACACAAATTCACGTGGGAGAGAGATAAAGATCGTGGGATAAGGGGATAAGGGAGAGAGAGATCGGTGGGTTGGGTTTCCCATCCTGGGAGTGCACACTAGGTGGACCAAATGACGCCACGTCATCGATCCATGGGATCGATCCGCGTGGTGTGCTTCTTCTTTGCCATCTGCGTTTTTTATTACAGACGGCAAAGAGAGCTCTTTGCCATCTGTAATAAAAAACACAGACGGCAAATATCTTTGCCCTCTGTGTTTCTTCTTGCAGACGGCAAAGTGAGCTCTTTGCCATATGTAATATATTACGCAGACGACAAAGATCTTTGCCATATGTGTTTCTTTTTTTGACGGCAAAGTGAGCTCTTTGTCGTTTGTATTTTTTTTTGCTAACGGCGAAGTATATTTCGCCGTCAGTTTTTCTTTGCCATCTAAAGATGATGGCAAACCCTTTCTTTGTTGTCTGCCCGACGAAAAGCTGACGACAAAGATGCCCCCTGACGGCAAATTAGCTGTTTCCCGTAGTGATGCATCTAGAGTATTAAGTTCATAAGAACGGAGTAACGCATTAGGCAAGATGACATGATGTAGAGGGATAAACTCAAGCAATATGATATAAACCCCATCTTTTTATCCTCGATGGCAACAATACAATACATGTCATTTCCCTTTCTGTCTCTGGGATCGAGCACCGCAAGATTGAACCCAGAGCTAAGCACTTCTCCCATTACAAGAAAGATCAATCTAGTAGGCCAAACTAAACCGATAATTCAAAGAGAGTTGCAAAGATATGAAATCATGCATATAAGAATTCAGAGAAGAATCAAATAGTATTCATAGATAATGAAGTTCATAAACCCACAATTCATCGAATCTCGACAAACACACCACAAAAAAGTTACATCAAATAGATCTCCAAGAAGATCGAGGAGAACTTTGTATTGAGATCCAAAGAGAGAGAAGAAGCCATCTAGCTAATAACTATGGACCTGAAGGTCTGTGGTAAACTACTCACACATCATCAGAGAGGCTATGGTGTTGATGTAGAAGCCCTCCGTGATCGAATCCCCCTCCGGCAGATCATCGGAAAAGGCCCCAAGATGGGATCTCACGGGTATAGAAGGTTGTGGTGGTGGAAAAGGTGTTTCGTGGCTCCCCCCAAAGGTTTAAGGGTATAAGAGTATATATAGGCGAAAGAAGTAGTTCCGTGGAGCTGCGAGGGGCTCACGAGGGTGGGTGCGCGGCCACCCCCCTAGAGCGCGCCCTCCTGCCTCGTGGCTTCCTCGCTGCTTCCTTGACATCCACTCCAAGTCTCCTGGATTGCGTTTGTTCCAAAAACGATCCTCGCGAAGGTTTCATTCAGTTTGGATTCCGTTTGATATTCCTTTTCTGCGAAACATTGAAATAGGCAAAAAAAACAGCAATTTGCACTGGCTTTCGGTTAATAGGTTAGTCCCAATGTAATTCTCTTTATTGTGGCATGAGTGTTCAGATCCAAAAGATTAAAGATAAAAGTTTAATATTGACATAAAATTGTAATACTTCAAGCATGCTAACCAAGCAATTATGTCTTATCAAAATAACATAGCCAAAGAAAGCTTATCCCTACAAAATCATATAGTTTGGCCATGCTTCATTTTCGTCACACAAAATGCTCCCATCATGCATAACCTCGATGACAAGTCGAGCAATTGGTTCATACTTTTTAATGCGCTTGAGCCTTTTCAACCCTTACGCAATACATGTGCGCAAGCCATGGATATAGCACTATAGGTGGAATAGTATATGATGATGGGGGTTATGTGAGAAAAAAAAGGAGAAAGTCTCACATTGACGCGGCTAATCAACAGGCTATGGAGATGCTCATCAATTGATGTCAATGCGAGGAGTAGGGATTACCATGCAACGAATGCACTAGAGCTATAAGTGTATGAAACCCCATCAAAAGAACATAAGTGGGTGTGCATCCAACTTGCTTGGTCATGAAGACCTAGGGAATTTTGAGGAAGCCCATCATTGGAATATACAAGCCAAGTTCTATAATGAAAAATTTCCACTAGTATATGAAAGTGAAAAAATAACAAACTCTCTGTCATGAAGATCATGGTGCTATTTTGAAGCACAAGTGTGGAAAAAGGATAGTAACACTGTGCCTTCTCTCATTTTCTCTCTTTTTTTGTTTGGGCTTCTTTGGCCTCTTTTTTTATTTGGGGTTCTGTAACACCCCGAGACCGATGTGCCAGGTGTCTTCCAGTTATTCGCTGTTGTCGCCTTGTCATTTGCTTGCGTGTCATGCATTGCATATCATGTCATTATGTGTAGTGCATTTGCATACATGTTCATCTCATGCATCCGAGCATTTTCCCCGTTGTCCGTTTTGCATTCCGGCGCTCCTATGACCTCCGGTGTCCCTTTCTACCTCTTTTCGTGTGCGGGTATTAAACGTTCTCGGATTGGACCGAGACTTGCCAAGAGGCCTTGGTTTACTACCGGTAGACCGCCTGTCAAGTTTCGTGCCATTTGGACTTCGTTTGATACTCCAACGGTTAACCGAGGAACCGAAGAGGCCTCGTGGGTCTTGCAGCCCAACACCTCTTCAAAGTGGCCCAAAACCCACCTAAACCCCCTCCATCATCTCGGTCGTTCGATCACGATCGCGTGGCCGAAAACCATGCTCAATTTGGAGCCTCCTAGCTCCCTCTATCTATAAATATGCGGCTCTCGCTGAAAATTCACGTAGTCTAACCCTAGATCCAACTCCCTCCGTGCCGCCACACATGTCCGCTCGCCGGCAGACGCGTCCACCCCGCCGCCACGTCGCACGGACCAATGGCGAGCCGCCACCTCAGCATCACCGCCTCCTGCGACCAAACAGGAGGGTACACGTCGCCCTCCTGTCTCCTACCCGCCGCCGGGCCCGAGGGAGCCTAGATCGGGCCCGCCCCGGGCCAGATCGGGCCGTCGCCGCCCGCGCCCTTCCGTGCCTCCGCGCCGCCCAGCTCCCGTCGACGCCGCGCCTGCGCGCCACCCCATGCCACCACCGCCATACGCCGGCCACCGCGCCCTTCGCCGCCCGCTCGCTCCTCGCCGGATCCCCACCGCGCGCCACCGTTTTGCTCCGCCACCGCTCGGCTTCCGCGCCCGCCGCCGCATGCTTGCACCGTCGCCCCGCCGCTACCGAACCTCGCCGGCACAGCGCCCGCCTCCGCCGCCTCGCCTCGCTGGCGGGAACCGCCGTCGCCGCCCCTGCCTCCTCGATCCAGGCGGGATCGAGACGACGACCTCGCGCTAGCCACGTGGGCCACAACCCAGCCTCCTCATGGCCCAGCTCCGTCCCTGCGGCCCAGCACCGTTCCCGCCGGCCCGCTTCCTCCGGCCCGTTGAATTATTTTCGCGAGGGTATATTTCTCCAAGTCCCCAGTATTTTTGGGCATTTACTTCATGTCATAACTCTGCAATCGTGGCTCCGTTTCGGCCGTGTAGCATATCAAATTGTTCGTTTCGACGAGTACTTCATTTGATTGCATCATGTTCATTTGAGCTCATCTTGATGCCCTAAGTGCTGTTGCAAGAGTGCTAGTTTATATTAGTTTCAGATCCGTATCAGTAAATGGACACTTGTCATTTTTGCCATGATTGATGTGTGCCTCCTATTGATATAGAGGGAAAGGTGTCCCGATGTTTCGATGAGATGGTGGCTATCGTTTCTGTGGGAGTCGACCTTGACGATCCGACTACAAACATGCGAGACGTCACGCCTTAGCAATCGCTAAACCAACTTCCTAGGGGTTATTGACCACGCCGGAGCACGATCAACCTGACCACGAGGGTCTGTTTCCTGCGAGCAAACAAAGAACAAGCAAGAAACGAAGATTGCAATTTGGATACTGCGAATATAAGATGAAAGCTTTATTGATCAAGGTGGGGTTCTGTGACGTCTTGGTCTGGTCGTTGGACACAAATGACGTACGCGAAGTTGCAGCTATGGCGAAATTTTAATCTAAACAAAACACAAAGTCTAAATGATGCCCTAAGGGTTGTATATATGGAGGGGAGAGGGGGAATTTCGTGGCCCTTGGTGGAGGGGTCCGAAACCAACCCTAACTCTTGTTTCCCCACACATACGGACTCTAAAAACAGCCTATACTTAAGTACTTCGAAAATACATGGGCCTGGCCCAATAATAAGGTGACGCAGCACCTAAAATAGCCACTGGACGAAATTTATGAAGTTGCATCTTGTATATTTCGTCCCATGCTTCATGCACTCATTATGGTGGTTTTAGAGTCCTGGAATCATCACTTGTAACTCCGTTCTTGTTCCCCTTGCGCATGCCATCATCTCCATGCTTGAACTTGCTCCAAGGTTCATCTTTCTTGTCCAAGCTAGGCCCTTCATTTGTAAGCAAAACAAATGTATCCAATTTAGGCAGCATCATATTCTCATTAACATTAGAATCGTTACCAAGAAACGAAAGTACCTGATAATTTAATTGGCATGCGCGAGCTCTAGTAATTGGTCCAGTATGTATAGCGGCAGGGGCTGTGGGTGTAACAATGGTATTGATGTCTTCATCATCCTCCCCTTCTTGAAATGAAGTCGTCCTCGATGAAAGTTCATCGTCCTCACCCAAATAAGGCTTCAAATCTGCAATGTTAAAAGTGGGACTAACCCCAAAATCTGCAGGCAGCTCAAGTTTATATGCATTATCATTTATTTTCTCTAACACCTTAAAAGGACCATCAGCACGTGGCATTAGCTTTGATTTGCGCAAATTAGGAAATCTATCCTTACGCAAATGTAACCAAACAAGATCTCCGGGTGAAAACACAACATGTTTTCTACCCTTATCTCCAGCAAGTTTATATTTAGCATTCATATGCTCAATGTTTTACTTAGTTAACTCATGCATTTTTAAAATAATTTCAACACGTTCTTTAGCATCAAAATTAACCTTCTCCGAAGATGGAAGAGGCAACACATCAATAGGTGCACGAGGTAGGAAACCATACACAATTTCAAAAGGGCACATCTTAGTAGTAGAATGCAATGATTATAAGCAAATTCAATATGAGGCAAGCATTCTTCCCACATTTTCTTATTATTCTTCAAAACAGCCCTAAGCATAGTAGACAATGTTCTATAGACTACTTCAGTTTGTCCATCAGTTTGGGGGTGACAAGTAGTACTAAAAAGCAGTTTAGTCCCCAACTTAGCCCATAAACATCTCCAAAAGTGTCTAAGAAATTTAGTATCACGATCTGAAACAATAGTATTTGGCACACCATGCAAGTGAATAATTTCACGAAAGAACAAATCAGCAACATTAAGAGCATCATCGCTTTTATGACATGGTATTAAGTGTGCCATTTTCGAGAACCTATCCACGACAACAAATATGCTATCCCTCCCCTTCTTTGTTCGAGGTAAACCTAAAACAAAGTCTGTAGATATATCCTCCCAAGGAACACTTGGTACAGGCAAAGGCATGTATAAACCATGAGGATTGAGTCGTGACTTAGCTTTTTGACATGTAGTGCAGCGAGCAACAAAACGCTCAACATCCCTTCTCATCTTTGGCCAAAAGAAATGTGTAGCAAGTATATCCTCCGTCTTCTTGATGCCAAAGTGTCCCATTAATCCTCCTCCATGCGCCTCCTACAACAACAAAAGACGAACAGACCTAGCTGGAATGCATAGCTTGTTAGCGCGAAACACAAATCCATCGTTAAGAACGAACTTGTTCCAAGTTCTCCCCTCCTTACAATTCTGCAATACATCTTTAAATTCAGCATCATGTACATATTGATCTTTGATGGTCTCCAAACCAAATATTTTAAAGTCAAGTTGTGAAAGCATAGTATAACCACGAGACAATGCATCAGCAATAACATTTTCTTTACCCTTCTTGTGTTTAATGACATAAGGAAAAGTCTCAATGAATTCAACCCATTTAGCATGTCTACGGTTCAGTTTTGCTTGACTTTTAATGTGTTTCAAAGATTCATGATCAGAATGTATAACAAATTCCTTGGGCCATAAATAATGTTGCCATGTTTCTAAGGTCCGAACAAGAGCATATAATTCTTTGTCATAAGTAGAATAGTTCAGACTAGGCCCACTCAATTTTTCAGAAAAGTATGCAACAGGTTTGCCATCTTTTAATAACACACCTCCTAATCCAATTCCACTAGCATCACATTCAAGCTCAAAAGTCTTATTAAAATCAGGAAGTTGGAGTAAAGGAGCGTGTGTCAACTTATCTTTCAATACCATGAAGGCTTCTTCCTGTGGGTACCCCAAACAAAAGGCACATCCTTCTTTGTAAGCTAGTTGAGATGTGCAGCAATGGTGCTGAAATCTCTCACAAAACGCCTATAGAAACTAGCGAGGCCAAGGAAACTCCTCACTTGTGTGACCGTTTTGGGCTGCGGCCAACTCTCAATAGCTTCAATCTTGGCTTTATCAACTTCAATTCCCTGTGGAGTAACAACATAGCCAAGAAAAGATACCCGATCGGTGCAAAAGGTGCACTTTCCAAGGATACCAAACAAACGTGCATCACATAGAGCAATAAAAACAACACGTAAATGTTCCAAATGTTCCTCCAAAGATTTGCTATAAATCAATATGTCATCAAAGTAAACTACCACAAATCATCCAATGAAAGCACGTAAAACTTCATTCATTAACCTCATGAAAGTACTAGGTGCATTAGTTAACCCAAAAGGCATGACTAACCACTCGTATAATCCAAACTTAGTTTTAAATGTTGTTTTCCATTCATCTCCCAATTTCATACGAATTTGATGGTATCCACTACGCAAATCAACTTTGGAGAATATTGTAGAGCCACTCAATTCATCAAGCATATCATCTAGCATAGGAATAGGATGACGATAAAGAATAGTAATATTATTAATGCCTCTACAATCAACGCACATACGCGACGTACCATCCTTTTTCGGCACTAAAATGATAGGAACAACACAAGGACTAAGTGATTCGCGTATATAACCTTTGTCGAGCAGTTCTTGTACTTGATGCATAATCTCCTTCATTTCCTATGGATTGGTACGATATGGTGCATGGTTGGGTAACGATGCACCGGGAATTAAGTCAATTTGATGCTCAATCCCTCGAATAGGTGGTAATCCCGGTGGCACGTCTTCTAGAAAGACGTCAGCGAACTCCTGCAAAATGTTAGTGACAGCAGGAGGCAAAGAGGAAGGCACGTCCTCGAATGAAAATAATGCCTCTTTGCACACAAAAGCATAACAAACAGATTTGCTGAAATCTAGATCATCAATATCAGATTTTGTAGCAAGTAAACATGCACTTTTCAATTTCATTTCAGAAGCAACACTAGATGGTTTATTATTAGGTTTCATTTGTTGCTCAAATTCTTTTGCCACAATCTGATTTTCACTCTTATTTTTCTCCTGTTTTGCTTTATTAGCTCTATTAATATCATCTTTCAAAATGGATTCATGAGTCATAGGAAGCAAAGTGATATTTTTATCCTTATGAACAAGAGTATGCTGATTGTTTCTACCATGGTGTACAGAATTTTTATCAAATTGCCATGGTCTACCAAGCAATAAGGAACATGCTTGCATAGGTACCACATCACAATCAACATAATCAGCATATGTAGAGATACTAAAATGCACATGAACAGTACGTGTTACCTTAACCTTGCCGCTGTTGTTGAACCATTGGATGTAGTAAAGATGTGGATGTGGTCTTGTGGTGAGAGATAGCTTCTCCACCATCTACATGCTAGCCAAGTTATTGCAGCTCCCTCCATCTATGATGACGCGAACAGAACGTTCCTTCACAACGCCCTTTGTATGCAACAAATTATGCCTCTGATTTTGCTCAGCTTGTGTAGCCTGCACACTCAAAACGCGTTGAGCAACTAAACATTCATACCTATCAGCATCTTCAGCAGCCAGGTATTGTGTTTCATGATCAGAATCCTGTCCACCGTGTTCTTCATGTGTAATAAGTGCCAAAGTCTCCTCATCATAGTCACTAGCGGACTCATACCCACCATCCTCAGTAGCAATCATCACATGCTGAGATTGGCATTCTCTCGCAAAATGTCCTCTTCCCTTACAACGATCACAAATAATATCACTTGTGTGCCATGTTGATGCCATGGAAGAAGAAGAGCTCTGCGTAGGTCCGACAGGTGTGCTCTTGGCAGATAGTGGTGGTTGTGCCTGCTTTCTTGTATCACGGCTGGAGATGGCACCTGATGGAGGTGCTGGTGGAGTAGAAGTAGAGGATGCACGTGGTATCCATGATGAAGATCGACCTGCAGAAAAGTTAGTTCGCGCCAATGCCTGTCGATCCTGCACTTCACGTTCAGCTTTACAAGCAAGATGGAATAAACGAGTGATATTAGTATACTCCTTATACTCTAGAATGGTCTGAATCTCTCTATTTAATCCACCCATAAAACGTGCAAGCATAGCTTCATTCTCCTCAACAATACCACATCCAATCATGCCAGTTTGTAATTCCTGATAATATTCTTCTATAGAATTTTTTCCTTGTCTTAAACGCTACAATTTTTGAAGTAATTCACATTGATAATATGGTGGAACCCAACGAGTATGCATAGCAGTTTTCAAAGCTGCCCAAGTAGCTAGAATAGGATATAATCTACAATGTTCAGACCACCAAACACATGCAAAGCTAGTGAAAGCACAAACAGTAGCAGGAACACGTTTCTCCTCAGGATATTGTAAACATGTAAATCGTTGTTCAGTTTCTAACTCCCAAGTAAGATATATATCAGGAACATATCTACCCTCAAATGGTGAAATATTCAATTTTAGTTTAGGAAGATGGTCATGTACCTCAGGTGGTGGTGCAGCCCTACCATTGCGATGATATGCATGAGGACGACCTGGTGGTGGTGGTGCTAGTGGCTACACGTAGTTCTGAGTTTGGTCAACCTCATCCTCGTAATGGTCCTCCACCTCTGCAGTAGCAGCAGGAGCGGCAGAAGCATCAACAGCGGCACCAAAATTTTGCCTAGGGTCAATGGGAATGTGATGTGCTCGTCCCACTTGATTTGGAAAGCGACGTTGTTGTTGTTGTTGTTGTTGTTGTTGTTGTTGTTGTTGTTGTTGTTGTTGTTGTTGTTGTTGTAGAGGTGCGTTAGGGGCAGCCGGTGGTGGTGGTGGAAGACGCGCGAGCAATTCATTAAACCTGTTATCGAGCTTTGTTTCGAACGTCTTCTCCATGCCATCTATCTTCTCCATGGCCTCTTCAAATCTGTTTAGCACATCTTGCACCTGTCCACTCACCATTGGCTGAAATTTATCATGCAACTCCTTATTCGTCAGGTTCTCCCAGTCAGTCTCGTTGGCTTGTGATCCTGCCATGGTTAGCAGCAATAGAAACACACAAGAATATGATCCTACAGACTGCTAACAAGAGGTGGTGGTGGATGTCACAAATCCGTCAAGAAAATCTCAAATTCTTACCAGTTCTTACCCAACAGCAGGCGGTGATCGGCAACCGTCGTAATCAAAACTCTCAAAGCTTGGATAGAGCGATTACCAGGGAGAGTTAAGCACACGAGTAGATGTATGTGGAGCTGGGAAGGCTTATAATATGGTAGCAAAAAGGGTCAGCAATAATCAATTCAGAGATGCAAAGTTGAATAAACGCTCAATGAAGGTACTGTGCTGGTCCTAGGCGAGGCCGTGCTAGAGACGCGAGCCTAGAACACTAACAAAATCACGGCGCTGCATGTAAACAAGGGAAAAGCACACTCTGGAGCTTTTTTCGCTTTTTTTGTGCTCCTCTTTTTTTTGCGAAAAATCACTATAATGGCGAGTGTCTCAAAACTCTTCCCTCGTCAAACTGAAAGGATGGGCACAAATTTATTTTTGGACTTTTTTTCGGAAATTAATGCAGTGACGACGAAAAAGTGCGACAAAAAATCACTATGATGGCACGTGGCTCAAAAGACTTAGAAAAGCCTAAAAATAGGATAGGGAAAAAAATTTGCCTGTGAAAATTTTGGCCTAAAAACTGCCCGGGGGTCTCCTACTCACGCAAGGAAACACGAATCGGAAATTAGACGGACCTCGAAAACGAACGTAATATGAAAGTTGGTGGTGGTATATGGATACGGATTGGTGATGGTATATGGAGACGGATTGGTGGTGGTATATGGATACGGATCAATGGTGGATAAGCGGTGGTGGTAGATGGCAGGAGCGAAGATGATGGTGCGGCGGTAGCGTGACAACTTATGACCAAAACTCGAAACTCTAAAAGACTAGACTCTAAGACCAGCAACTAGACACGACGATGCAACCGCAAATTCAACAAAGCAAAATACTGAAAAGACTATGCAAAGGCTCAGATTGGTTCGGATATGATGAACTAACCCTATTTTTTTTGGCTTTTTTTCGTGGACTATAGGTATGAAGAACAGACTCGATCTAAACTATGAAAAAACTGGAAAATCTCACTGAGCAACCTGAAAATCTGATACCACTTGATATAGAGGCAAAGGTGTACCGATGTCTCAATGAGATGGTGGCTATCTTTTCTGTGGGAGTCGACCTTGACGATCCGACTACTAACGTGCGAGACGTCGCGCCTTAGCAATCGCTAAACCAACTTCCGAGGGGTTATTGACCACGCCGGAGCATGATCAACCTGACCACGAGGGTCTGTTTCCTACGAGCAAACGAAGAACAAGCAAGAAACTGAGATTGCAATCTGGATACTGCGAATATAAGATGAAAGCTTTATTGACCAAGGTGGGGTTCTGTGACGTCTTGGTCTGGTCGTTGGACACAAACGAAGTACACGAAGTTGCAGCTATGGCGAACTTTTAATCTAAACAAAACCCAAAGTCTAAACGATGCCCTAAGGGCTGTATATATGGAGGAGAGAGGGGGAATTTCGTGGCCCTTGGTGGAGGGGTCCGAAACCAACCCTAACTCTTGTTTCCCCACACATACGGACTCTAAAAGCAGCCTGTACTTAAGTACTTCGAAAATACATGGGCCTGGCCCAATAATAAGGTGACGTAGCACCTAGATTAGCCTCTGGACGAAATTTATGAAGTGGCATCTTGTATATTTCGTCCCATGCTTCATGCACTCATTATGGTGGCTTCAGAGTCCTGGAATCATCACTTGTAACTCCGTTCTTGTTCCCCTTGCGCATGTCATCATCTCCATGCTTGAACTTGCTCCAAGGTTCATCTTTCTTGTCCAAGCTAGGCCCTTCATTTGTAAGCAAAACAAATGTATCCAATTTAGGCAGCATCATATTCTCATGAACATTAGAATTGTTACCAAGAAACGAAAGTACCTGATAATTCAATTGGTGTGCGGGAGCTCTAGTAATTGGTCCAGTATGTATAGCAGCAGGGGTTGTGGGTGTAACAATGGTATTGATGTCCTCATCACGTATCAACTTGAGCCCTACATGAGTTTTGAAGTATGCCATGCCATCTTTACAGGGGTGTATGCCATGTATTTTTGTGATCTCTGTGGTGACTAGCACAAGCATGAAAAGTAGCCCTCTTAATGTTGCTGATTTCAGAGACTTAGAAATATTCTAAGTCTTTGCCCTGTTAATATTTTTATGCCATGTATTCGTGTTGCTGCAGAGTGATCCATGCCTCTTTTGAGCATGATCAGTAAGGATGTTTTGTAGATATTGTGGTGCTCTATCCATCCATGTCTTTGTTTGCAATTATGGAGCACCCTAGCTTGACTCAATCGAGCTCTACTTTTGCTATAAAATGTTCCTGGCAGAATGTTTAAATGTTAAGCATTTTTGCCGAGGTTGTTGTAGTTGTTCCATGCATGCTATGTTGTTGTTCTTGCCATGTTTAGCTTCCATGCCATGTCTACTTGCTGGGTGTATGCTTAGGTTGTCATGCAATGCCTTGTGGTGAGTGCATTGAGCTCGTAAACATGCCTACTTAATATCTGTTTTGCCATGTTCCAGTTTTCTACCAAGTCTGAATCTCTTAACGATAATTGCTATATTCACATGGTTGCCATTGTATTTTCTGATCCCCTTTGGCTTATGCTCAGTAAGGGACTTTTGTTGTATGCTTTGAGTAGCTTCATGCCATGCTTTGCTTTGCCATGATATGTTCCTGTAGCATGTTGTTACCTTGCTCTAAATATTGCTTCCTGATGTTAAATTCCTTACATGTTATTTTCACTAAGTCCGTAACCTGTTATCTTTTGCACTTTTGCCATGCTTGTTTGAACCTGCTATTGAGTGATTTAGCCATGGCTCAGTGTTCATCTTTTGTCAAGCATCTTGAGTGGATCCCTGACATGTGCTTTGTTGCTATGTTAGAGTGCAGTAGCTTATTTATCTTGATGCATTTAGATGGCCTCATGCTGTTAATCGTAGATCGTTGCCATATTTGTTTTGCTTGCCATTTCCAAACCGTGCATCCGATTCCGGTGATCTTTATATCGGTTTCGACCGAAATCAAATCCTCTTTCCAGAGGAACTCTTGGTTTTCCAAGTTGAGTCCAGGTTCAATCTTTCCTTTCCGAAACATGCATATGCATCGCATATCACACCCCACATATCATGCCATGTTTTGCATCATGTTGCTTGTGCATTGAACGTGGTTGATTGTGTCTCTCTTTGCTTGTGTTCTTGCTTTGGGTAGAGCCAGGAGATGAGTACGTGATCGAGGAACCCGTTGAGTTCATTTATGAGGATCAAGCTTTCGTCTTCTCGGAGAACTTTGCAGGCAAGATGACCATACCCTCGAAATCACTTCTATCTTTGCTTGCTAGATGCTCGCTCTTTTGCTATGCTTATGATGCGATACCTACCACATGCTTTACTTTGCCTCCCATATTGCCATGAGCCTCTAACCCACCTTGTCCTAGCAAACCGTTGTTTGGCTATGTTACCGCTTTGCTCAGCCCCTGTTATAGCGTTGTTAGTTGCAGGTGAAGATTGGAGTTTGTTCCATGTTGGAACATGGATATTTGTTGGGATATCACAATATATCTTACTTAATTAATGCATCTATATACTTGGTAAAGGGCGGAAGGCTCGGACTTATGCCTGGTGTTTTGTTCCACTCTTGCCGCCCTAGTTTCCCTCATAACGGTGTTATGTTCCTCGATTTTGCGTTCCTTATGCGGTTGGGTTATAATGGGAACCCCTTGACAGTTTGCCTTGAATAAAAATCTTCCAGCAAGGCCCAACCTTGCTTTTACCATTTGCACTAACAACCTATCACCTTCCCTTGGGTTCTGCAGACTCAAGGGTCATCTTTATTTTAACCCCCCAGGCGAGTGCTTCTCTACATGTTGGTCCGAAATGGGCAGCCTGCGGGGCCACCTCGGGGAAACTTGTTGGTTGGTTTTACTCGTAGCTTGACCTATCCAGTGTTGCGCTGAGAACGAGATATGTGCAGCTCCTATCAGGATGTCGGTGCATCGGGTGGCTTTTCTGGTTTAGTTTTACCATTGTCGAGATGTCTTGTAACCGGGATTCCGAGTCTGATCGGATTGTCTTGGGAGAAGGAATATCCTTCGCTGACCGTGAGAGCTTGTGATGGGCTAAGTTGGGACACCCCTGCAAGGTTTTGAACTTTCGAAAGTCGTGCCCGCGGTTGTGGGCAGATGGGAATTTGTTAATGTCCGGTTGTAAAAAACCTGAAACTTATCTTAATTAAAATGCATCAACCGCGTGTGTAGCTGTGATGGTCTCTTCTTGGCGGAGGCCGGGAAGTGAAGACGGTGTTAGAGCTATGCTTTATGTAGGTTGTTCTAGGATCACTTCTTGATCACTTCTAGTTGACGACCGTGCCTTGCCTTCTCTTCTCGCTCTCTTTTGCGCAAGTTAGCTACCATATATGCCAGTGCTTGCTGCAGCTCCACCTCACATACCTTTTACCTACCCTTAAGCTTAAATAGTCTTGATCGCGAGGGTGTGAGATTGCTGAGTCCCCGTGACTCACATATTACTTCCAAAACCAGTTGCAGGTGCCGATAAAACCGTGTAGGTGACGCAACCAAGCTCAAGGAGGAGCTCGTTGAAGATCATGTTCATTGTGTTGTTTCGTTTTCAGTTGATCAGTAGTGGAGCCTAGTCGGGGCGATCAGGGATCTTTGTCGCATTTGGGGTTGTTCTTCATTTTGGTTTCGTAGTCGGACCTTGAGTGTAAATGGATGAATGTAATGTTATTTATGCATTGTGTGACGTGGCGAGTGTAAGCCAACTATGTATCTCTTTCCCTTATTTATTACATGGGTTGTGTGAAGATTACCTCACTTGCGACATTGCTTACAATGCGGTTATGCCTCTAAGTCGTGCTTTGACACGTGGGACCACATCATGGGCATTACAAGTTAGTAATCAGAGCCTTCCCCGACTTAGGAGCCCCCTGCTTGATCGAATCGCTGTCCTTGTTGAGTCTAGAAAAAATGTTTTGAGTCATTTTGGATTATATACATATCGGAGAGTAGGATTCTTTTTACTCCTCAGTCCCTTCGTCGCTCTGGTGAGGCATCCTGACATAGAGTTTTGACTCTTCTCTTCTCAAATTTCACTAACAAAAATTTTAGGATCACGCGGGTATCTTGGAATCGTTCCGATGGTTTTGTGACGAGAACATTGTTCTTGGTGCCTCCTGACCTTTAGGGGTTGTGGCAGTGTCCCGGGGAGTTGAGCTCCGAGGTGTTGTCATCACAATTTTATCATTGTAGTTCTGGAATACCTGAGTTTCGCCGACATCGAAAATCTCTTCTATGCAGTTGTTGGTGAGATAACCTCGACGCCACCCAGTACTTGGGCGGGAGTTCGGGAGTATTGCCATAACTCGTATAACAGATGATTTTCGAAGGTTGAGGTAAATGATTTCCGAAGGTTTCTTGGTTATGCGTTGAAAGATGGATACTGCTGGATGTGGGATTTGTTAGATTTGGGCGAGATATTATGCTTCCCCTGTATCCCCAACACCTAATTGCATAACCGGAAAGTTTCGGGAGTTTATAAGTGGGAATTCAAGTAGCTCATAGGATATCTTTCCAATAGATGTATGATTTGAAATTGGGGTTCAATGTCTAGTGGTCCGCCTATCCACAGTTGGTTTTACAGTGGTCTCGCTGTGTCTTAAAGAGTCCTTGGCTATGCTGACTCCGGGACGCTTCGTATGTCATGTGCACTGCCTTGTACATGATGGTGTTGTGCGATCGAGCCCGTATAGGCCCCACCACGAAAACTTTGGACAAAATCTCTACCATATGTTTGTTCCGGCTTATTCTGCAAGCCTATCCTTTGTTTTGTTTTTTTAGTTGTGGTATTCGAGTTGCTTCAATGTCAAGTGTTGATTCCATGCCTTTTCCTAAGTGGTGTTCGCATACTTATGTAAACTCAAATCCCTATTGATCATAGAGGTTTTCATGTTAATTCGTTTTCAACCGGCGTGTTTCTCTTGAAGTGGATCCCATCATTTCAACATCAGCAAGATCAATTATGAGTTCTTCTCAACGGTGTTCTATTCATTCGTCCCAAGTTGCCTTTGTTTTCCCGCCCACCCACCCTTTTTCTTCGAGGGATCAGATTTCTAAATCTTCTATCCATTTTATTCGTGGGAAGTCTCTCCATTCTTTTTCGTCAATGTTCTTATCCGGTGATTCTCAAGAAGATACTAACGGAGCTTCAAGTTCATCATTCTTCATTTCTTTTATCTTCTCCGGTGGATTCAAGTCAAGCTTTGTTGATCATATCCTTTCCTCGTTTCAATGCGTTCTTATGCCGGAGCACCTCTTAATGATCCACTCTTGCTATTCTTTTATTCCAGAGTGCTGAAGATATCTCAGAAGTCTCGTCTTGTCATTCAAGATCCGTTCAACCTATTTCGAGGTTTTTATCTTATTCAAGCCATTTAATTTAACCGGTGCAATCTCCTTTTCAAGTAATCGTTCTATGATGTTTCTTTTGAGTGGGCCCTAACCCACAGGTCTTTTCCCAGGATCATACCTGACTCTTCTAATTTTCCAGGAGTTATCCTCAATTTTTCGCAAAGTTTGAGGTAAGAATGAGTTATCATCAGTCAAATGCCTTTCTCCAATTTCTTTCTAATTCTTTTCATCGTTGGTTCATCATTTCCAATTTTCATCACAAAGAATCTCAACAATTCAAAGTGGTGTTTCTCGTCGTAATTCTCGGATTTTGAAGACCGAAGAAGAGTTTTTCTTTAATCTTGCTCCACTCTCTTCAAGATTCATGATTATAGTTGTTGCCATCCTCTCATAATTGTTTTTTGATTGTGAGAATTCTTTTCACCCTTCCGGAGTTATTCAGGAGTCTTTTCAGTTTAATTCTCCGAAGGCCATCATTTCGGGATTATTCATTTCAGCTTGCAACTCTCATTCTCTAAATCTTAGCGGTGCATCATTCAAATATTCTCTAATCAATTCTTGATCTCTTTGTTCTCATGTATCTAAATCCTAGCAAGCATCTTCGTTCATTTGCTAATTCTTCCCGATGTTTCTTTATCTTCCCTTCGTTCATTTTCAATTCTTACGGTGGTTCGTTAAAGATTTCTCTTCCTTCTTTATCTTATCTATTCATTTGTTGTTTCAATTCTACCGGTGGTTCGCTGAAGACTTTCTCAAGTTGGCACGATATCTCTCTTAATCCTTTCTACGAGAATAAGTAGTGTGCCAAATCCATTGCTTGTCATCAATCTAAACTGATGAAGGGTAAGCATAATGTAATTCTTATTCTTGTTTCATCAAGTGAAGTCAATTCCTTATTCTGGAGTTCCAAGCTTCCACTTCATCTCGTCGCGAAGCTCCATCTAAATCATCGCAAGGCTTCACCTTGTGTTTTCAACTTATTTCTCCTTCCTTTCGTTTGATAATCCTTTTGTTACCGGAGTTCTACATGGAGGTTCTACATGATAGTTCATCAAGGATTTAATTCCTTCTCGAAGAGTTCATCGAGATTCTTTTCAGAGAATCTCAAGCATTCTTCATCTTGTAACCTAGTGTGACGCCCCCGATTCAATCGTACACTAATCATGCACGCAAATGTGTACGATCAAGATCAGGGACTCACGGGAAGATATCACAACACAACTCTACAAATAAAATAAGTCATACAAGCATCATAATACAAGCCAGGGGCCTCGAGGGCTCGAATACAAGTGCTCGATCATAGACGAGTCAGCGGAAGCAACAATATCTGAGTACAGACATAAGTTAAACAAGTTTGCCTTAAGAAGGCTAGCACAAACTGGGATACAGATCGAAAGAGGCGCAGGCCTCCTTCCTGGGATCCTCCTAACTACTCCTGGTCGTCGTCGTCAGCCTGCACGTAGTAGTAGGCACCTCCAATGTAGTAGTCGTCGTCGATGCTGGCTCCTGGCTCCTAGACTCCAGCATCTGGTTGCGACAACCAGAAAGAAAGGAAAGGGGAAAAAAGGGGGGAGAAAGCAACCGTGAGTACTCATCCAAAGTACTCGCAAGCAAGGAACTACACTACATATGCATGGGTATATGTGTAAGGAGGCCATATCAGTGGACTGAACTACAGAATGCCAGAATAAGAGGGGGATAACTAATCCTGTCGAAGACTACGCTTCTCGCAGCCACCGTCTTGCATCAAGTAGAAGAGAGTAGATTGAAGTCCTCCAAGTAGCATCTCCAAGTAGCATATCCAGGTAGCATCTCCAAGCGCATCTCCAGTCGCATCGCGTAGCATAATCCTACCCGGCGATCCTCTCCTCGTCGCCCTGTAGAAAAGCGATCACCGGGTTGTCTGTGGAACTTGGAAGGGTGTGTTTTATTAAGTATCCGGTTCTAGTTGTCATAAGGTCAAGGTACAACTCCAAGTCGTCCTGTTACCGAAGATCACGGCTATTCGAATAGATTAACTTCCCTGTAGGGGTGCACCACATTCCCCAACATGCTCGATCCCATTTGGCCGGACACACTTTCCTGGGTCATGCCCGGCCGCGGAAGATCAACACGTCGCAGCCCCACCTAGGCACAACAGAGAGGCCAGCACGCCGGTCTAAACCTAAGCGCACAGGGGTCTGGGCCAATCGCCCATAGCACACCTGCATGTTGCGAGGGCGGCCGAAAGCAGACCTAGCCTAGTGGCGTTCCAGTCCAATTCGGCGCGCGCCGCTCCGTCGCTAACGTCTGAAGTGCTTCGGCTGATACCACGACGTCGGGATACCCATAACTACTCCCGCGTAGATGGTTAGTGCGTATAGGCTCGTAGCCAACTCAGATCAAATACCAAGATCTCGTTAAGCGTGTTAAGTATCCGCGAACGCCGAACAGGGCCAGGCCCACCTGTCTCCTAGGTGGTCTCAACCTGCCCTGCCGCTCCGCCACAAAGTAACAGTCGGGGGCCGTCGGGAACTCAGGCCCACCACTACCTGGATGGAGCCACCTGCCCCTTCAACCCCCATCTCCAAACAGTATCACCAGTAATGTAACAGTGTAAAGTATATAGTATATGCCCGTGATCACCTCCCGAAGTGATCACAGCCCAGTAGTATAGCATGGCAGACGGACAAGAGTGTATGGTCACTGATGGAACACTAGCATCCTATACTAAGCATTTAGGATTGCGGGTAAGGTATCAACGACTGTAGCAGCAATGACAGGCTATGCATCAGAATAGGATTAACGGAAAGCAGTAACATGCTACACTACTCTAATGCAAGCAGTATAGAGAAGAGTAGGCGATATCTGGTGATCAAAGGGGGGCTTGCCTGGTTGCTCTGGCAAGAGAGAGGGGTCGTCAACTCCGTAGTCGAACTGGGCAGCAGCAGCGTCGGTCTCGTGGTCTACCGAAGAGAAGAGGGGGAAGAAACAATAAATACAGTGCAAACATAAGCAAGACGACGCAAGACATGACAAAGAGCGGTGCTAGGTGTGTTCTAACGCAGTATGGGGTGATGCTGGCGAAGGGGGAAATCGTCCGGGAAAGTATTCCCGGTGTTCCGTGTTTTCGGGCAGAGGAGCCGGAGGGGGAAAGTTGCGAGTTTGATATGTTAGGGGTGTGTGGCGGACGAACGGGTTGTGTATCCGGATTCGTCTCGTCGTTCTGAGCAACTTTCATGTTGAAAATATTTTAATCCGAGTTACGGATTAAAAGATATGATTTTCTAAAGATTTTATTAATTTCTGAAATTTAATTAATTCGAAAATGGATTTATGACGTCAGCATGACGTCATGCTGACGTCAGCAGTCAGCGTTGACCGTTTGACCTGGTCAACCTGACATGTGGGTCTCGTGGGACCCACCTGTCATACACTGTTAGGTTAATTAGGGTTTAGTTAAACTAATCACTGTTTAATTAAGCTAACAGGTTAATTAGATTAATTAATTAATTAATTAATTAAATTTGTTTTTATTTTAATTATTGTTTTAATTAACTATTATTATTATTTTTATTTATTTTTATTTTTATTTTTTTAATTATTTTTTTTTATAAAAAACGTTCTGGGCGTGGGGCCCCCTGTCATAGGCCCCGGGGGGCCTAGCGGGTGCTGGGTACGGGGTGCGGGCGTAGCCCGACAGGGCGACGGGGGTTATCGGGCGCGGGCGCCCGTCGGGGCTGACCCAACGGAGCGTAGTTCGCTCGGGCGTGGGGGGGCGAGGCTGTGACCCGGCGAGGCGCCGGCGGCCAGGGTCAGCAGGCCGTGCGGGAGGCCGGGGGAAGCGGGTGGCGCATGTGGGGAGGCCACGCAGTGGGGGGGGCTAGAGGCCCGACTGCTCCGGCAGAACCGGGAGTTGGCCGGCGGCCACGGCGGGAAGCAGGCGGGGCTGGGCTCGGCGGGGACCGGAGCCATGGGCGCGCGTGTGCCGGCGAGCGACAACGCGGTGTAGGCGGACGGGCGAGGCGCGGTGGCGGTGGCAGCCAGAGGCGGGCGCGCGAGGCACGGCCCCGGGCGACGAGCGCAAGAGCAGGGGAGGTGGGCGCGGGTGATCCCCCGGTTGGCCCCGGGCACCGGTCGGGGCGGAGGAGAGCGCCGGCCAAGGCGGACAGGGGGGCGGGAAGGGGGAAGAGGGGAGCGTGCATGCGCGGCGAGCACGCATCGGGCATGAACGGGGCGGTGATCGCAGGCGGGACGGAGTGCGGGACAGAGAGGAGGGGAGGTGCTCACAAGGGGGAGTAGGGAACGGGCAGCGGGCTCGGGGAAGTTTGGGGAGGCCGACGGGGACGAGCGACGGAGTGGAGGAAGGACGGCGAGGTGGCGGCGTCCTGGCGTGGGGCGGCGAGCTCCGGGCGGCGGCGCGGTCCTGGCGGCGACGGACGGCGACGGGGCGCAGCGTCGGGGTCCTCCTCCTCTCGATCCCGATCCAATCGGGGGAGAGAGGGGAGGGGTCGAGATATTTTCGAGGAGGGTGTGGGTGTCGGTGGATGGACCGGGTGAGGAGTGGGGGGTTAAGGAGCGCGGGATGGGCCGGCCGGCTGGGCCTGGGGGGTTTGGCCCAGTTGGGCCACGGCCCAGGGGGGTTTCCTTTTTTTGTTTTTTTTGTTTTGCTTTTTCCTTTTGTATTTTCATAATTTTCTTTTCTGTTTCTTTTAATAATTAATTTATTTTAGTTTTTGTAAAATTTAATTTCAACACCTAAATTAGTATTTAGGAATACAACACTGCCACATTAATTTGGACAGCTAAATAAAATAGTTTAATATTTTATAATTGAAAAAGGTATTAAATTAAATGTTTTGTTGCTGCTTTAATTACCTTAGTGCATCTAAACACTTTGCAAAAATGTGGTTTCTGTATCAATATTATTTATGATTTATTTTCTACAACTTGAACATTTTAGTTTTAAAGTTTGAAAACTTTTGTTGTTTGCCTATGTTTTAAATTTGAATTTGAATCGGGTTCGAATCAACGTGAGTTTAATCACAGTAAAGGAGGTGATGTGGCATCATTAGCTTGGGATTACTGTAGTCTAATTATCCGGGCGTCACAATTCTCCTCCACTACAAGAAATCTCGTCCCGAGATTTAAGAGGGGAGTAGGGGGGGGGGTTCTGGTTATTCTAATGGATCTTCTTGAAGAAGTTAATCCCTTTCGTTGATGTCTTCAATTCTTTATTCCGAAGCATCATGATGATGTTGTGGTCCTTTCTTCGGGGAACTCCATCATACTTACGAATAGGCAAGGAGCTCTACAATGATAGGATGTTATAAGGGAAATTCATCTGGGGGTATCCCAGGAATGAACATAAGAGTATCTCTCGAGTTGAACAAATTACACATATCGAGAGCAAAGTAAGACGGTGCAATAAGAAGTTTCAAGCGGATAGGCAATCGTTCATTGCCTGAAGCAGAGTGCGAAAGGGGTTCTGAGCAACGGGAATAAGTATTGTGTCCGATACCAGAATAGATCAACAGGCAAGTGGCCCGTGAATTACATACAAAGTCAAGCACGAGGAATAACTTTGACAACAGGTGGTACAGAAGAGTCAGGTTTCGATCCTGGGACCTGTGGGTTATGGGCCCACCACGTGGGTTAAAAGTAGAAAGGGGGGGGGGGCTGACATCTTGTACGATCACGATAGCAAGGCATGTCAGAGAGTAGCATGTCAGTTATGTCGGCAACAATGTCGGTACCAAGGGCGAGGGACGAAGAGAACCATTTTCCTGCTCGTTGAACGAGGCGGACCAGTAGGCGAAGTTCTCGTCCATCGGTGGTTACCGGAATGTCATCAACAAAAGTAACAGGGTCTTACTGACAGAATTGTACAACGAGGTGTTTACATAAGCAGGAGAATATTACTGCTCAGATCATATAGTTCACAAGAAAGGTTAAACCAACAATGGAAGGAAAATATGATCATCAGATTAAACAGAATAGTGGAAAGGAAATTATGTTTAACCACATATTTCAAGGGTATATCCTTCCCAAGGACAAGCAGAGCATGATATCCATGTCAGGATATAATGTAGAAAACGTTTAGGTAAGGGGAGAGGAATTTGATGACAATACCCATACAGCGGTGTTTGGATAATTGATCAGGAAACATTTAGCATTGGGCTTGAAATGTTCTTGTCAAAAATCGGAGTACCACAAACATGCTTCGAGATAGCATCGACATGGTCTTCGAGCAAAGGTCAGACTTTGGAAACATGAAGGATCCATCAGGAATAACTTGTAGAATAAGTCTTACAATTTCCTCATGGATGAATGGATAGCATTGCTAAAAGGAAAATTATAGCAATAGGTCCTCCGGTCAGGTGTGCTAGGCATGACATCACCTTATCGGGTCATAGAAAGACCAATGTTATAACTCTTGGAAATATGTTCCCACCATCATATCTGACCGAGATTCAGATCTGATTGGTGTCATGATGCCTCAGACTCAGGATGTCCGAGAAGAAAAGGCGCAACACAAATCATTGAAATGGCATTGCAAGATTCTCGGGAAATGAACTATGGGAGCGGGTTCCTGAAACAATAGTTCATCATTAAACCAAGGAGAGGTGAGGGGGTGGCTGATTGACTCAGCGACAATTCATTGAGATTTTCAAAAGATGGATTTCCACAATAATGTGAACAAGAAGATGACATTTGTCAGATCAAATGGTATAGTGATGTATGCTCGAGGAAAACATACACAATTAAACATTGGTTGAAAGGTGCACCCGAAATATGGGTTGGGTTGCACGACCAATGTCAGAATGGTGATTCAATAGTCAATAGCCTAAGAATGAACTTTCGACCATTAACTTAAAAAAAAATAGGGTTGCTAGAAGGAAAGAATCCAAACAACACCGTTCACTTGTTGGAATTAACACGGGGACCAAGAAAAATGGTGATGGTGAGAAGTATTTCTATGTCAAGAATTCTCAAGAGGTGGAACAAATCTCAGAACATTCTTGACATAAAGGATGGTACTACTCCAAGGTAAAGAAGAACAATTGCTGGATAGCAAGGAACTCAAGGTATAATACCAAACATGAACAAGCTTGTGTTGGTGGGAGGGCAATAAAGTGGTCGACGATAATACAATTTATCGAGGGCAAGGATGGTATTTCTCATCATTAATTCACTTGATATCCTGGAAGAGCATCAGAATGTAGATGGTGATCATGACACATTTGTCGAGAGATTCCACGAAGATGTAATCGATCCGCGATCACATCAAGTCAAAAGAATGATGAAGCAAGAGGTTATTGGAACCATAGGTACGACACAAACCTGAAATCAAGATTGTTGTTCAAGGCGAACTGATATGACGAGGAAGATCAACGTAAGCTTAGCTCATTGTCAAAAGTTGTGCTCCGGGATTAAGGACCAGGTAGCATAGTTAAAATTTAGCATGGTAAGGATATAACCGATCAGGCTAGGAATGACATGATCGGGTACAAACTCGTAAGTAAAGAATATTAGTAAGAGTTGTTGAACCGTAATACGGACTCGGTTCAGTTATCGGTGTCTTTGAGTGTTTAATAACTCAGAGCCCATGAAAAATTGTAATCAGTGAGTATGTAGTACTTGATGAAGAACTCATCGGAAGTTATGCAGTACCATGATAATCTCGAGATACCAGGGGGGTAATACTCAACACAAGATCAAGTAAAGGTTGGACTGGTGTATTGATCCATAGAAGACAATTGTTTTAACTTGTCCGAGAAATGGAATCAAAGAAGAACAATCATGGTCGGAACCACGGTTGCAAGGGATCAATTCACAGATACCATATGTTAGCTATCAAGGAAATAGTTATTATTACAAGAAGCTTCCATGATAGGATATACATCGTGTCTATGGGCATGAACACAAAGTTCAAGGTCGACTCCCACTTCCTCAATGCATAATCTTCCATTCACCTCTCGTATTTCGAAGATGACATTAGTTGTTGAAAGTTTTACCTGGTGCAATACCAGATAAGTATGACTCGTGAAAACTTTCGGGTTCACACGGTTTAGAGAAGGCATATGTTCAACCCATAGGGGCTTCTTAGAAACATATACCACAAGTTTCCAGAGTAAATAACACAAGCCCGAAAGCAGAGCATGGTTGGCCAAGCAGAGGATACAACTTAACAAGGGCATCATGTATAAGGGGAAGAACTCACAAAGTGTTCAAATGTGAAGGACACTGTCGGATAACAATCCAACAAAGGACTTGATAGTCCACAAAGGATCTGATATGAGTATCGGTACTCAACCAGAAGAGGAAGGAATGCAAATGCAACAGGTTATGGAATCATCTGAATAATTCAAAGCTTAAATAAAAAGGAATTATGATTTCCACAACAAAGGATCAGAAGCAGACGTTCTGATCAAGGATGGATCAATTGAATATACCAGAGGCACAATCGACGACAGATAGTTTGGTCGAGAACCAGCTCATGTTTGAAAGACGTCTGAGCTGGAGAGATAATTTAAAAGGATCAACTCATGATTACTTGCATTCGCCACATATTGAGTCAACAGACTCAAAATGATAATGACAAGGAATGTCATTAAGATTTCTATTCTTATGGGATTAATCATAATGAAAGCAAACAAGAAATTCCAGAGCAATAGGTTGCTGAGGATTTTTGGAATATCGGGTGGTATTTCGAAGACTTTTGTGTAACACATAAACAACTGGGGGATGAGCGGATATTCTATAAATGCGAGAATTAACCGTAGGGGTATTCAAGTGACAAGAACAGCAAGGCAGTAAGCTCAAGGGTTTATCGAAACCACGACGAGTTTTTCAGGGTATCGAAACCACGACCAACTGGGGATGATATAAGAATAACAACTGTAAGTAGCTACCCATAAGGGTTGACGGTGGAAGGGGAATTGCAAACGCGATGAACACAAGTTCTCGGCCTAACAGCGGAAAGTATCTTCAGGGTCTTCACGTGCAGCAGACGATCATCAGTAATAAGGGGCTCTCCGGGTGAAAGTATTTTCGAGAACCTAAAGTTAGTTTTTAGTAAAAATCGTTTAACCCGAATAGAAGAGGGTTCAGAATCCCAGAGTAAAGGTCGAGGAACAAAAGATCCTAATACCTCCCGATGGCGATGTGGGCCCATGGGCCACACAGCCATGTTAGTAAAAGTTTTTCAACGACTAGACTCGACTTCGGCCAAGGAGTGTGGAAGGGGGATTCCTACAGGCAGTCGGCTCTGATACCAACTTGTGACGCCCCCGATTCAATCATACACTAATCATGCACGCAAATGTGTACGATCAAGATCAGGGACTCACGGGAAGATATCACAACACAACTCTACAAATAAAATAAGTCATACAAGCATCATAATACAAGCCAGGGGCCTCGAGGGCTCGAATACAAGTGCTCGATCATAGACGAGTCAGCGGAAGCAACAATATCTGAGTACAGACATAAGTTAAACAAGTTTGCCTTAAGAAGGCTAGCACAAACTGGGATACAGATCGAAAGAGGCGCAGGCCTCCTGCCTGGGATCCTCCTAACTACTCCTGGTCGTCGTCGTCAGCCTGCACGTAGTAGTAGGCACCTCCAATGTAGTAGTCGTCGTCGACGCTGGCTCCTGGCTCCTGGACTCCAGCATCTGGTTGCGACAACCAGAAAGAAAGGAAAGGGGAAAAAGGGGGGAGAAAGCAACCGTGAGTACTCATCCAAAGTACTCGCAAGCAAGGAACTACACTACATATGCATGGGTATATGTGTAAGGAGGCCATATCAGTGGACTGAACTGCAGAATGCCAGAATAAGAGGGGGATAACTAATCCTGTCGAAGACTACGCTTCTCGCAGCCACCGTCTTGCATCAAGTAGAAGAGAGTAGATTGAAGTCCTCCAAGTAGCATCTCCAAGTAGCATATCCAGGTAGCATCTCCAAGCGCATCTCCAGTCGCATCGCATAGCATAATCCTACCCGGCGATCCTCTCCTCGTCGCCCTGTAGAAAAGGGATCACCGGGTTGTCTGTGGAACTTGGAAGGGTGTGTTTTATTAAGTATCCGGTTCTAGTTGTCATAAGGTCAAGGTACAACTCCAAGTCGTCCTGTTACCGAAGATCACGGCTATTCGAATAGATTAACTTCCCTGCAGGGGTGCACCACATTCCCCAACACGCTCGATCCCATTTGGCCGGACACACTTTCCTGGGTCATGCCCGGCCGCGGAAGATCAACACGTCGCAGCCCCACCTAGGCACAACAGAGAGGCCAGCACGTCGGCCTAAACCTAAGCGCACAGGGGTCTGGGCCCATCGCCCATAGCACACCTGCACGTTGCGAGGGCGGCCGAAAGCAGACCTAGCCTAGTGGCGTTCCAGTCCAATTCGGGGCGCGCCGCTCCATCACTGACGTCTGAAGTGCTTCGGCTGATACCACGACGTCGGGATACCCATAACTACTCCCGCGTAGATGGTTAGTGCGTATAGGCTCGTAGCCAACTCAGATCAAATATCAAGATCTCGTTAAGCGTGTTAAGTATCCGCGAACGCCGAACAGGGCCAGGCCCACCTGTCTCCTAGGTGGTCTCAACCTGCCCTGCCGCTCCGCCACAAAGTAATAGTCGGGGGCCGTCGGGAACTCAGGCCCACCACTACCTGGATGGAGCCACCTGCCCCTTCAGCCCCCATCTCCAAACAGTATCACCAGTAATGTAACAGTGTAAAGTATATAGTATATGCCCGTGATCACCTCCCGAAGTGATCACAGCCCAGTAGTATAGCATGGCAGACGGACAAGAGTATATGGTCACTGATGGAACACTAGCATCCTATACTAAGCATTTAGGATTGCGGGTAAGGTATCAACGACTGTAGCAGCAATGACAGGCTATGCATCAGAATAGGATTAACGGAAAGCAGTAACATGCTACACTACTCTAATGCAAGCAGTATAGAGAAGAGTAGGCGATATCTGGTGATCAAAGGGGGGGCTTGCCTGGTTGCTCTGGCAAGAGAGAGGGGTCGTCAACTCCGTAGTCGAACTGGGCAGCAGCAGCGTCGGTCTCGTGGTCTACCGAAGAGAAGAGGGGGAAGAAACAATAAATACAGTGCAAACATAAGCAAGACGACGCAAGACATGACAAAGAGCGGTGCTAGGTGTGTTCTAACGCAGTATGGGGTGATGCTGGCGAAGGGGGAAATCGTCCGGGAAAGTATTCCCGGTGTTCCGTGTTTTCGGGCAGAGGAGCCGGAGGGGGAAAGTTGCGAGTTTGATATGTTAGGGGTGTGTGGCGGACGAACGGGTTGCGTATCCGGATTCATCTCGTCGTTCTGAGCAACTTTCATGTTGAAAATATTTTAATCCGAGTTACGGATTAAAAGATATGATTTTCTAAAGATTTTATTAATTTCTGAAATTTAATTAATTATTTAATTAATTCGAAAATGGATTTATGACGTCAGCATGACGTCGTGCTGATGTCAGCAGTCAGCGTTGACCGTTTGACCTGGTCAACCTGACATGTGGGTCCCGTGGGACCCACCTGTCATACACTGTTAGGTTAATTAGGGTTTAGTTAAACTAATCACTGTTTAATTAAGATAACAGGTTAATTAGATTAATTAATTAAGGTTAATTAATTTAATTAATTAATTAATTAATTAAATTTGTTTTTATTTTAATTATTGTTTTTATTAACTATTATTATTATTTTTATTTATTTTTATTTTTATTTTTTTAATTAATTTTTTTATAAAAAACGTTCTGGGCGTGGGGCCCCCTGTCATAGGCCCCGGGGGGCCTAGCGGGTGCTGGGTACGGGGTGCGGGCGTAGCCCGGCAGGGCGACGGGGGTTATCGGGCGCGGGCGCCCGTCGGGGCTGACCCAACGGAGCGTAGTTCGCTCGGGCGTGGGGGGGCGAGGCTGTGACCCGGCGAGGCGCCGGCGGCCAGGGTCAGCAGGCCGTGCGGGAGGCCGGGGGAAGCGGGTGGCGCATGTGGGGAGGCCACGCAGCGGGGGGGGGGGGCTTAGAGGCCCGACTGCTCCGGCAGAACCGGGAGTTGGCCGGCGGCCACGGCGGGAAGCAGGCAGGGCTGGGCTCGGCGGGGACCGGAGCCATGGGCGCGCGTGTGCCGGCGAGCGACAACGCGGTGTAGGCGGACGGGCGAGGCGCGGTGGCGGTGGCAGCCAGAGGCGGGCGCGCGAGGCACGGCCCTGGGCGACGAGCGCAAGAGCAGGGGAGGTGGGCGCGGGTGATCCCCCGGTTGGCCCCGGGCACCGGTCGGGGCGGAGGAGAGCGCCGGCCAAGGCGGACAGGGGGGCGGGAAGGGGGAAGAGGGGAGCGTGCATGCGCGGCGAGCACGCATCGGGCATGAACGGGGCGGTGATCGCAGGCGGGACGGAGTGCGGGACAGAGAGGAGGGGAGGTGCACACAAGGGGGAGTAGGGAACGGGCAGCGGGCTCGGGGAAGTTTGGGGAGGCCGACGGGGATGAGCGACGGAGTGGAGGAAGGACGGCGAGGTGGCGGCGTCCTGGCGTGGGGCGGCGAGCTCCGGGCGGCGGCGCGGTCCTGGCGGCGACGGACGGCGACGGGGCGCAGCGTCGGGGTCCTCCTCCTCTCGATCCCGATCCAATCGGGGGAGAGAGGGGAGGGGTCGAGATATTTTCGAGGAGGGTGTGGGTGTCGGTGGATGGACCGGGTGAGGAGTGGGGGGTTAAGGAGCGCGGGATGGGCCGGCCGGCTGGGCCTGGGGGGTTTGGCCCAGTTGGGCCACGGCCCAGGGGGGTTTCCTTTTTTTGTTATTTTTGTTTTGCTTTTTCCTTTTGTATTTTCATAATTTTCTTTTCTGTTTCTTTTAATAATTAATTTATTTTAGTTTTTGTAAAATTTAATTTCAACACCTAAATTAGTATTTAGGAATACAACACTGCCACATTAATTTGGACAGCTAAATAAAATAGTTTAATATTTTATAATTGAAAAAGGTATTAAATTAAATGTTTTGTTGCTGCTTTAATTACCTTAGTGCATCTAAACACTTTGCAAAAATGTGGTTTCTGTATCAATATTATTTATGATTTATTTTCTACAACTTGAACATTTTAGTTTTAAAGTTTGAAAACTTTTGTTGTTTGCCTATGTTTTAAATTTGAATTTGAATCGGGTTCGAATCAACGTGAGTTTAATCACAGTAAAGGAGGTGATGTGGCATCATTAGCTTGGGATTACTATAGTCTAATTATCCGGGCATCACACCCAGAGTGCAATTCTCTCTACCGTATCATTTGCGGTGGCATTATGTCATTCTTGATAATTTGAGTTCATGTTTCATGATTCACATGTTGTCAAGAATGAGGTATTTTAAATCCATCAATCTCTTTGTTGGAGCTATCTTGTGTCATGTTTCACCTAAAGCCCTCCCTAAGGATTGTTGCAATTATGGTGCTTATAAATGACCCAAGTTCTTCATTTATCCTCCCGGTGAAATAGTTTCTCGTCTTTTTGTTCATATCAATCCAATCTATCATTTTCGTTAGTGGCGGAATTTCACCTCATAGTTTTGAGATGTCTTCCATAAACCCACAACAAGCTTACTCTTTTCGTTGTTCGTTTTTCAACAATTCCGTTCGACCCTTCTCCTAAGGATGCCTTTTCAAACTCTTTTGGTGACAGAAGTTGGCATTTTCTTCTCCATTCTTTTATTTCAATGATCCATCTTTTATTCTCTATTTCGGAGGCATTGTGATGTTGCTCTTTTATCTCATCATCTCGAATGGTGAGGATCGTGTTCTTTTCGTGATTACCCAATTAACAAGAGTGTTGTGTCCTCTGCTCAAGTCCTTTTCATCTTATCAAGTTTTGCATCACTTTTTTAACGGAGTGTTGTCCGAATTTGTTCTTCCTAACGGAGTGCTTTCAACTTCGTTCATCTCCGTTGCTTTCTTTCTTCATTTTGCTCAACCTTTCAAGGTTCTTTGGTTTCACTCATTTTTCAAAGAAGCAACTTAGTTTTACCACTCATCTTCCTCTTCCTTTTCCCTCCGGTGACATTCTAGATCTCGGGATGAGATCCTCTCGTAGTGGTGGAGTGTTGTAACGCCCCGAGACCGATGTGCCAGGTGTCTTCCAGTTATTCGCTGTTGTTGCCTTGTCATTTTCTTGCGTGTCATGAATTGCATATCATGGCATCATGTGCAGTACATTTGCATACATGTTCGTCTCATGCATCTGAGCATTTTCCCCGTTGTCCATTTTGCATTCCGGCGCTCCTATGACCTCCGGTGTCCCTTTGTATCTCTTTTTGTGTGCGGGTATTAAACATTCTCGGATTGGATCGAGACTTTCCAAGCGGCTTTGGTTTACTACCGGTAGACCGCCTGTCAAGTTTGGTGCCATTTGGACTTCGTTTGATACTCCAACGGTTAACCGAGGAACCGAAAAGGCCTCATGGGTGTTGCAGCCCAATAGCTCTTCAAAGTGGCCCAAAACCCACCTAAACCCCCTCCATCATCTCGTTCATTCGATCACGATCACGTGGCCGAAAACCGTGCTCAATTTGGAGCCTCCTAGCTCCCTCTATCTATAAATATGTGGCTCTCCCCGAAAATTCGCGCAGCCTAACCCTAGATCCAACTCCCTCCGCGCCACCGCACATGTCCGCTCGCCGGCAGACGCGTCCACCCGGCCGCCACGTCGCGCGGACCAATGGCGAACCGCCACCTCAGCATCACCACCTCCCGCGACCAACCAGGAGGCGACACGTTGCCCTCCTGTCTCCTCCCCGCCGCCGGGCCCGAGGGAGCCCAGATCGGGCCCGCCCCGGGCCAGATAGGGCCGCCGCCGCCCGCGCCCTTCCGTGCAGCCGCGCCGCCCAGCTCCCGTCGACGCCGCACCCGCCAGCCACCCGAGGCCGCCACCGCCACCATGCGCCGGCCACCGCGCCCTTCGCCGCCCGCTCGCTCCTCGCCGGATCCCCGCTGCGCGCCGCTGTTTTGCTCCGCCACCGCTCAGCTTCCGCGCCCGCCGCCGCGCGCTTGCGCCGTTGCCCCGCCGCCACCCAACCTCGCCGGCACAGCGCCCGCCTCCGCCGCCTCGCCTCGCCGGCGGGAACCGCCGTCGCCGCCCCTGCCTCACCGATCCAGGCGGGATTGGGACGACAACCTCGCGCCGGCCACGTGGGCCACGGCCCAGCCTCCCCGCGACCTAGCTCCGTCCCCGCGGCCCAGCTCTGTCCCCGGCGGCCCGCTTCCCCCGGCCCGTTGAATTCTTTTCGCAAGGGTATATTTCTCTAAGTCCCCAGTATTTTTGGGCATTTTCTTCATGTCATAACTCTGCAACCGTGGCTCCGTTTCGGGCGTGTAGCATATCAAATTGTTCGTCTCGACGAGTACTTCATTTCATCTCAGTGCATCATATTCATTTGAGCTCCTCTTGATGCCCTAAATTGTTTTACAAGAGTGCTAGTTTATATTAGTTTCAGATCTGTATCAGTAATTGGACACTTGTCATTTTTGCCATGATTGATGTGTGCCTCCTATGAACTTGAGCCCTACATAAGTTTTGAAGTATGCCATGCCATCTTTACATGGGTGTATGCCATGTATTTTTGTGATCTCTATGGTGACTAGCACAAGCATGCAAAGTAGCCCTCTTAATGTTACTGATTTCAGGGACTTAGAAATATTCTAAGTCTTTGCCCTGTTAATATTTTTATGCCATGTATTCATGTTGCTGCAGAGTGATCCATGCCTCTTTTGAGCATGATCAGTAAGGATTTTTTGTAGATATTGTGGTGCTCTATCCATCCATGTCTTTGTTTGCAATTATGGAGCACCCTAGCTTGACTCAATCGAGCTCTACTTTTGCTATAAAATGTTCCTGGCAGAATGTTTACATGTTAAGCATTTTTGTCGAGGTTGTTGAAGTTGTTCCATGCATGCTATGTTGTTGTTCTTGCCATGTTTAGCTTCCATGCCATGTCTACTTGCTGGGTGTGATGAGGACATGAATACCTTGGATACGACCAAAAATATTGCATACATGCTATTTGTCAGGTGATTTCTAATGCAAACTATTCAATAATCTATTTATGTTATCCAGAACAAAAATACTTCACACACTTTTGTGTTTTGTCTAATTGCAGGTGTATGGGACATTTGTACAATCCACATATGAAGATACGGGAAAAGGAGAAGTTTAGGTTGTGTTCAAAAAGTCTTCTCACGTCACTTTTGGGCCAAGAGAAGATAGAGTCCAAGTCTCTCACGTTCTGGATTCAGATTCGGACTGCACAGACATACCTGACTCAAAACGCCAACAACTTTTTCATACGGACTCCGAATTGGGTGATTATTTTTTTGTTGGAAACTAGATTTCGTGCTCTTTCCAACCCAATTGGATTAACCTTCAAATTGGTCTGAAGCATTGAGTTACGGACGAAACAATCTGACGTTGCAGCAGAATCCGAGTCAAACTACAAGCCCAAAGGTGTTGCATCACCTCCACTTGGGCCCATGAGCCTTGTACGACCTAGGGTTAGTTTTAGGCTGCCTTGGGACGTCCTCCCACCTCCTTGTCCGCCACCCCTTGCTCCTATATAAGTAGATCCATCTAGTAGCTTTTTCCTTGGGATTTGTTTAGTTAAAAGTTAGCCATTGCAACTTCGTGTACTTCGTTTGTGTCCAACGACCAGACCAAGACTGCTTCCGGATCCCCACCATTATCAATACTTCATATATATTTGCAATATTCAGATTGCTTTATCATATTCTTGCTTGTTCTTCGATTGCTTGCAGGAATAGACCTTCGTGGTCAGGCTGACCGTGCTTCCAGCATCGTCAGTAACCTCAGGAGATTGGTTTAGCGGTTGCTAAGGCGCAACATCGTGCACGTTTGTAGTCGGATCGTCAAAGTCGTCTCCACCAAATCGATAGTTATCATCTCATCAAAAGATCGGGACCCTCGCCTCTATCAAGTGGTATCAGTTTTCAGGTTGCTCGGTGAGAATTTCCAGTTTTCCTAGATTAGATTTATTTTCTTACCTATTGTCCAAGAAAAGCCACAAAAAAGAGTTAGATCTATTCATCCTTGGTCCAAGCCAGTCTGAGCCTTTGCAATTTTCTTTTCATTGCTTGCATAGTTGAATTATCGGTTGCATCATCGTGTCGAGTTGCTGGTCTTAGTGTCTAGTTCGTTTAGAGTTTCGAGTTCTGTTCACATTAGTCACGCCACCGCTGCATCATTATCTCTTCCGCTGTCCACCACCCATCCATCAATTTCCACCACGTGCTACCCACCATTCATTATCATAATAATAGTTGAGATCGTTCACATCTTCACTTGATCCAATCTGCATCTTATCTAGTTTGTTTTGGAAAGAGGGAGAAAAAAAGAGAGAAAAAAAGGAGAAAAAAAGTTAGAGAAAAAAAGGAGAGAAAGAAAAAAAAGTGTGAGGAAAAAAAGAGAGAAGAAAAAAAAAACAAAAAAATCGGTACAAACTTTTTCAGAGGAAAGTTGGAGACAAAGTTGTTGATATATCCTGCTTGGCTGTTGTTTCACCTCATTATCTTTACTGCCGTTGTGATCTTCACTTATATCTTGCTGTCCAAAACTACTTAGTATCCTTCATTGATGCTAGTTGTGCTACGACGTGACCTCATTAGTGTTCTAGGCTCGCGTCTCTAGTTCGGTCTAGCCTAGGACCAGCACAGTACCGTCGTTGAGCATTTATTCAACATCGCATCTCTGAATTGATTATTGCTAATCTTTTGCTACCATATATAGCCAACCCAGCTCCACATATTTCTACACCATGTATACGTACGTTCCTCTGGCAATCGCTTTACACAATCTTCAGAGTTATTTGACACCGCTGGTTGCCTGTCACCACCTGCTGCTTGGTAAGAACTTGTAAGATATTGATATTTGCTTTACTGTGAGCGCTTTACCACCACACCGTAGTAGTTCATAGGAACGTTATTCTTGAATTTTGTTTCTTGTTTCTATTAATCATGACAGGTTCCGAAGATAGAAGTTCTTGGACGACGGACACATCTTCACCATCACGAGAGTTGGGACAACACACACAAGCACATGGTCAGGTTATCTTTTTACCGTCATTTGAGGGTAGATTTAATCCTACTACTTATCTAGCTTGGGAGCTCGAAGTAGAACAAATTTTTAGTCACCATGACTTTTCTGAACTTGAGCGAGTGCGAGCAGCCACTAGAGCATTTACTGATTTTGCTTCTGTTTGGTGGAGTGTACATTGTAAGAAAAACATTGATAACCAACCCACAACTTGGAAAGTTTTGAAAGCTGTAATGAGACAAAAAAATTTCCCTCCTTATTATCGTCGTGAATTGCTTCGCAAATTTGAACAATTTAAACAAGGCAACAACACTGTTCATGCTTACTACCAAGAGTTCAAATCTTATATGCATCATTGTGACATAGAAGAATCTGAGAATGATACAATGAATAGATTTTTTGGTGGTTTGAACCATGATATTCAGGCAAGATTTCAGTATATTCCTCGTTGCATTACTGGTATGTATGTCCGTGCTTGTACCTTTGAGAGACAGATACAGGAGGATGCATTAGGTGACTACAACAACTACTATTCCAGTTCATGCTCACCACCGCCGGTGGGTTCCTCCATCATCGTACCTCGGATTATGAGCGCGGCATCATCTCAAGGGTATGGTACATTGTCAACGTCCGTACCTACATTAGCTACATCTTTGCCACAAGGTAACAGTAAAGATATTGATGATATAACTTCACATGAGAAAGATGCATGCCTAGTAAACTTGAATGCGTCATGTATTGAGTTACCTGTTGATTTGAGCACACCACCTATTTTAGAGAGTGATCAAACAACTGAAATATCAACAATTTTGAGTGCACCCATTGAATTAACTGTTGATGCAAAAGAACTAATGTTTAATAATTTTGATATGGCCTCCAATCTTGGTGATGATTCTGTGTCCAATGACTTATTGCATGTTTGCTCATTTAAGCATGTTGTAGCATGTAAATTTGATGCAAGTAAGGTTTATTCACCAAAGTTGGGATGGTTTAAGGATGAACATTGCGAATCTTTTGAAATGAATAAGAGCTTCACTTATATGTGCAAACTGATTTCTAATATTTTCATGCCTTCTACTTCTTGTGATAATTTTTTGGCTTTAGTTTTTATGAACTATGAAAGTTACTCATGTATACATGTGTCATACGTGTAAAAATCAAGGGAAGTTAAAATGAATGACATATACATATACAACATGTACACCTTGTCTCTTTTGTTAGCCACATTTCAGATTAAGCAAGGCCGAGGACGGCTTTGTTTTCAAAAAGGGGAGGATGATGAGGACATGAATACCTTGGATACGACCAAAAATATTGCATACATGCATATTTGTCAGGTGATTTCTAATGCAAACTATTTAATAATCTATTTATGTTATCCAGAACAAAATACTTCACACACTTTTATGTTTTGTCTAATTGCAGGTGTATGGGACATTTGTACAATCCACATATGAAGATACGGGAAAATGAGAAGTTTAGGTTGTGTTCAAAAAGTCCTCTCACGTCACTTTTGGGCCAAGAGAAGATAGAGTCCAAGTCTCTCACGTTCTGGATTCAGATTTGGACTGCACAGAGATACCTGACTCAAAACGCCAACAACTTTTTCATAAGGACTCCGAATTGGGTGATTCTTTTTTTGATGGAAACTAGATTTCGTGCTCTTTCCAACCCAATTGGATTCACCTTCAAATTCATCCGGAGCGTTGAGTTACGGACGAAACAATCTGACGTTGCAGCAGAATCCGAGTCAAACTACAAGCCCAAAGGTGTTGCATCACCTCCACTTGGGCCCATGAGCCTTCTACGACCTAGGGTTAGTTTTAGGCTGCCTTGGGACGTCCTCCCACCTCCTTGGCCGCCACCCCTTGCTCCTATATAAGTAGATCCATCTATGGCTTTTTCCTTGGGATTTGTTTAGTTAGAAGTTAGCCATTGCAACTTCGTGTACTTCGTTTGTGTCCAACGACCAGACCAAGACCGCTTCCGGATCCCCACCATTATCAATACTTCATATATATTTGCAATATTCAGATTGCTTTATCATATTCTTGCTCGTTCTTCGATTGCTTGCAGGAATAGACCTTCGTGGTCAGGCTGACCGTGCTTCCAGCATCGTCAGTAACCTCAGGAGATTGGTTTAGCGGTTTCTAAGGCGCAACATCATGCACGTTTGTAGTCGGATCGTCAAAGTCGTCTCCACCAAATCGATAGTTATCATCTCATCGAAAGATCGGGACCCTCGCCTCTATCAAGTGGTATCAGTTTTCAGGTTGCTCGGTGAGAATTTCCAGTTTTCCTAGATTAGATTTATTTTCTTACCTATTGTCCAAGAAAAAGCCACAAAAAAGAGTTAGATCTATTCATCCTTGGTCCAAGCCAGTCTGAGCCTTTGCAATTTTCTTTTCATTGCTTGCATAGTTGAATTATCGGTTGCATCGTCGTGTCGAGTTGCTGGTCTTAGTGTCTAGTTCGTTTAGAGTTTCGAGTTCTGTTCATATTAGTCACGCCACCGCTGCATCATTATCTCTTCCGCTGTCCACCACCCATCCATCAATTTCCACCACGTGCTACACACCATTCATTGTCATAATAATAGTTGAGATCGTTCACATCTTCACTTGATCCAATCTGCATCTTATCTAGTTTGTTTTGGAAAGAGGGAGAAAAAAAGAGAGAAAAAAAATGAGAAAAAAGGAGAAAAAAAGTCAGAGAAAAAAAAGGAGAGAAAGAAAAAAAAGTGTGAGGAAAAAAAGAGAGAAGAAAAAAAAACAAAAAAATCGGCACAAACTTTTTCAGAGGAAAGTTGGAGACAAAGTTGTTGATATATCCTGCTTGGCTGTTGTTTCACCTCATTATCTTTACTGCCATTGTGATCTTCACTTATATCTTGCTGTCCAAAACTACTTAGTATCCTTCATTGATGCTAGTTGTGCTACGACGTGACCTCATTAGTGTTCTAGGCTCGCGTCTCTAGTTCGGTCTAGCCTAGGACCAGCACAGTACCGTCGTTGAGCGTTTATTCAACATCGCATCTCTGAATTGATTATTGCTAATCTTTTGCTACCATATATAGCCAACCCAGCTCCACATATTTCTACACCGTGTATACGTACGTTCCCCTGGCAATTGCTTTACGCAATCTTCAGAGTTATTTGACACCGCTGGTTGCCTGTCACCACCTGCTGCTTGGTAAGAACTTGTAAGATATTGATATTTGCTTTACTGTGAGCGCTTTACCACGACACCCTAGTAGTTCATAGGAACATTATTCTTGAATTTTGTTTCTTGTTTCTACTAATCATGACAGGTTCCGAAGATAGAAGTTCTTGGACGACGGACACATCTTCACCATCACGAGAGTTGGGATAACACACACAAGCACATGGTCAGGTTATCTTTTTACCGTCATTTGAGGGTAGATTTAATCCTAGTACTTATCTAGCTTGGGAGCTTGAAGTAGAACAAGTTTTTAGTCACCATGACTTTTCTGAACTTGAGCGAGTGCGAGCAGCCACTAGAGCATTTACTGATTTTGCTTCTGTTTGGTGGAGTGTACATTGTAAGAAAAACATTGATAACCAACCCACAACTTGGAAAGTTTTGAAAGCTGTAATGAGACAACAATTTTTCCCTCCTTATTATCGTCGTGAATTGCTTCGCAAATTTGAACAATTTAAACAAGGCAACAACACTGTTCATGCTTACTACCAAGAGTTCAAATCTTATATGCATCATTGTGACATAGAAGAATCTGAGAATGATACAATGAATAGATTTTTTGGTGGTTTGAACCATGATATTCAGGCAAGATTTCAGTATATTCCTCGTTGCATTACTGGTATGTATGTCCGTGCTTGTACCTTTGAGAGACAGATACAGGAGGATGCATTAGGTGACTACAACAACTACTATTCCAGTTCATGCTCACCACCGCCGGTGGGTTCCTCCATCATTGCACCTCGGATTATGAGCGCGGCATCATCTCAAGGGTATGGTACATTGTCAACGTCCGTACCTACATCAGCTACATCTTTGCCACAAGGTAACAGTAAAGATATTGATGATATAACTTCACATGAGAAAGATGCATGCCTAGTTAACTTGAATGCGTCATGTATTGAGTTACCTGTTGATTTGAGCACACCACCTATTTTAGAGAGTGATCAAACAACTGAAATATCAACAATTTTGAGTGCACCCATTGAATTAACTGTTGATGCAAAAGAACTAATGTTTAATCATTTTGATATGGCCTCCAATCTTGGTGATGATTCTGTGTCCAATGACTTATTGCATGTTTGCTTATTTAAGCATGTTGTAGCATGTAAATTTGATGCAAGTAAGGTTTATTCACCAAAGTTGGGATGGTTTAAGGATGAACATTGCGAATCTTTTGAAATGAATAAGAGCTTCACTTATATGTGCAAACTGAGTTCTAATATTTTCATGCCTTCTACTTCTTGTGATAATTTTTTGGCTTTAGTTTTTATGAACTATGAAAGTTACTCATGTATACATGTGTCATACGTGCAAAAATCAAGGGAAGTTAAACTGGATGACATATACATATACAACATGTACACCTTGTCTCTTTTGTTAGCCACATTTCAGATTAAGCAACGCCGAGGACGGCTTTGTTTTCAAAAAGGGGAGGATGATGAGGACATGACTACCTTGGATACGACCAAAAATATTGCATACATGCATATTTGTCAGGTGATTTCTAATGCAAACTATTCAATAATCTATTTATGTTATCCAGAACAAAAATACTTCACACACTTTTGTGTTTTGTCTAATTGCAGGTGTATGGGACATTTGTACAATCCACATATGAAGATAAGGGAAAAGGAGAAGTTTAGGTTGTGTTCAAAAAGTCCTCTCACGTCACTTTTGGGCCAAGAGAAGATAGAGTCCAAGTCTCTCACGTTCTGGATTCAGATTCGGACTGCACAGACATACCTGACTCAAAACGCCAACAACTTTTTCATACGGACTCCGAATTGGGTGATTCTTTTTTTGTTGGAAACTAGATTTCGTGCTCTTTCCAACCCAATTGGATTCACCTTCAAATTCGTCCGGAGCGTTGAGTTACGACGAAACAATCTGACGTTGCAGCAGAATCCGAGTCAAACTACAAGCCCAAAGGTGTTGCATCACCTCCACTTGGGCCCATGAGCCTTGTACGACCTAGGGTTAGTTTTAGGCTGCCTTGGGACGTCCTCCCACCTCCTTGGCCGCCACCCCTTGCTCCTATATAAGTAGATCCATCTAGTAGCTTTTTTCTTGGGATTTGTTTAGTTAAAAGTTAGCCATTGCAACTTCGTGTACTTCGTTTGTGTCCAACGACCAGACCAAGACCGCTTCCGGATCCCCACCATTATCAATACTTCATATATATTTGCAATATTCAGATTGCTTTATCATATTCTTGCTCGTTCTTCGATTGCTTGCAGGAATAGACCTTCGTGGTCAGGCTGACCGTGCTTCCAGCAGCGTCAGTAACCTCAGGAGATTGGTTTAGTGGTTGCTAAGGCGCAACATCGTGCACGTTTGTAGTCGGATCGTCAAAGTCGTCTCCACCAAATCGAAATCCATCATCTCATCAAAAGACGGGACACATCGGATGAAAGCTTTATTGATCAAGGTGGGGTTCTGTGACGCCTTTGTCTGGTCGTTGAACACAAACGAAGTACATGAAGTTGCAATGGCTAACTTTTAACTAAATAAATCCCAAGGAAAAAGCTACTAGATGGATCTACTTATATAGGAGCAAGGGGTGGCGGCCAAGGAGGTGGGAGGACGTCCCAAGGCAGCCTAAAACTAACCCTAGGTCGTACAAGGCTCATGGGCCCAAGTGGAGGTGATGCAACACCTTTGGGCTTGTAGTTTGACTCGGATTCTGCTGCAACGTTAGATTGTTTCGTCCGTAACTCAACGCTCCGGACGAATTTGAAGGTGAATCCAATTGGGTTGGAAAGAGCACGAAATCTAGTTTCCAACAAAAAAAGAAACACCCAATTTGGAGTCCGTATGAAAAAATTGTTGGCGTTTTGAGTCAGGTATGTCCGTGCAGTCAGAATCTGAATCCAGAACGTGAGAGACTTGGACTCTATCTTCTCTTGGCCCAAAAGTGACGTGAGAGGACTTTTTGAATACAACCTAAACTTCTCCTTTTCCCGTATCTTCATATGTGGATTGTACAAATGTCCCATACACCTGCAATTAGACAAAACACAAAAGTGTGTGAAGTATTTTTGTTCTGGATAACATAAATAGATTATTGAATAGTTTGCATTAGAAATCACCTGACAAATATGCATGTATGCAATATTTTTGGTCGTATCCAAAGTATTCATGTCCTCATCAGGGTGTATGCTTAGGTAGTCATGCAATGCCTTGTGGCGAGTGCATCGAGCTCGTAAACATGCATACTTAATATCTGTTTTGCCATGTTCCTGTTTTCTACTAAGTCTGAATATGTTAATGATAATTGCTATGTTCACATGGTTACCATTGTATTTTCTGATCCCTTTTGGCTTATGGTCAGTAAGGGACTTTTGTTGTATGCTTTGAGTATCTTCATAACATGCCTTGCTTTGCCATGATATGTTCCTGTAACATGTTGTTACCTTGCTCTAAACATTGCTTCCTGATGTTAAATTCCTGACATGTTATTTTCACTAAGTTCGTAACCTGTTATCTTTTGCAGTTTTTCCATTCTTGTTTGAACCTGCTATTGAGTGATTTAGCTGTAGCTCAGTGTTCATCTTTTGTCAAGCATCTTGATTGGATCCCTGCCATGTGCTTTGTAGCTATGTTAGAGTGCAGTAGCTTATTTATCTTGATGCATTTAGATGGCCTCGTGCTGTTAATCGCAGATCGTTGCCATATTTGTTTTGCTTGCCATTTCCAAACCGTGCATCTGTTTTCGGTGATCTTTATATCGATTTCGACCGAAATCAACTCCTCTTTCCAGCGACATTCTTGGTTTTCCATGTTGAGGCCTGGTTCAATCTTTCCTTTCCGAAACATGCATATCGATCACATATCACATCCCGCATATCATGCCATGTTTTGCACGTGGTTGATTCTGTCTCCCTTTGCTTGTGCATTGCACGTGGTTGATTCTGTCTCCCTTTGCTTGTGTTCTTGCTTTGGGTAGAGTCGGGAGACGAGTACGTGATCGAGGAACCCATTGAGTTCGTTTACAAGGTTCAAGTTTTCGTCTTCTCGGAGAACTTTGCAGGCAAGAGGACCATACCCTCGAAATCACTTCTATCTTTGCTTGCTAGATGCTCGCTCTTTGTCTATGCCTACGATGTGATACATACCACATGCTTTACCTTGCCTCCCATATTGCCATGAGCCTCTAACCCACCTTGTCATAGCAAACCATTGTTTGGCTATGTTACCACTTTGCTCAGCCCCTCTTATAGCGTTGTTAGTTGCAGGTGAAGAATGGAGTTTGTTCCGTGTTGGAACATGGATATTTGTTGGGATATCACAATATCTCTTATTTAATTAATGCATCTATATAATTGGTAAAGGGTGGAAGGCTCGGCCTTATGCCTGGTGTTTTGTCGCACTCTTGCCGTCCTAGTTTCCGTCATACCGGTGTTATGTTCCTTGATTTTGCGTTCTTTACACGGTTGGGTTATAATGGAAACCTCTTGACAGTTTGCTTTGAATAAAACTCCTCCAGCAAGGCCCAACCTTGGTTTTACCATTTGCACTGACAACCTATCACCTTCCCTTGGGTTCTGCAGACTCAAGGGTCATCTTTATTTTAACCCCCCCCCCCCCCCGGGCCAGTGCTTCTCTAAGTGTTGGTCCGAAATGGGAAGCCTGCGGGGCCACCTCGGGAAAACTTGAGGGATGGTTTTACTCATAGCTTGACCTATCCAGTGTTGCCCTGAGAATGAGATATGTGCAGCTCCTATCAGGATGTCGGCGCATCGGGTGGCTTTGCTGGTTTAGTTTTACCATTGTTGAGATGTCTTGTAACCGGGATTCCGAGTCTGATCGGATTGTCTTGGGAGAAGGAATATCCGTCGTTGACCGTGAGAGCTTGTGATGGGCTAAGCTGGGACACCCCTGCAGGGTTTTGAACTTTCGAAAGTCGTGCCCGCGGTTATGGGCAGATGGGAATTTGTTAATGTCCGGTTGTAAAAAACCTGAAACTTATCTTAATTAAAATGCATCAACCGCGTGTGTAGCCGTGATGGTCTCTTCTCGGTGGAGTCCGGAAAGTGAACACGGTGTTGGAGTTATGCTTGACGTAGGTTGTTCTAGGATCACTTCTTTATCACTTCTAGTTGACAATCGTGCCTTGCCTTCTCTTCTCGCTCTCTTTTGCGTAAGTTAGCCACCATATATGCCAGTGCTTGCTGCAGCTCCACCTCACATACCTTTTACCTACCCATAAGCTTAAATAGTCTTGATCGCGAGGGTGTGAGATTGCTGAGTCCCCGTGACTCACAGATTACTTCCAAAACCAGTTGCAGGTGCCGATGAAACCGTGCAGGTGACGCAACCAAGCTCGAGGAGGAGCTCGTTGAAGATCGTGTTCATTGTGTTGTTTCGTTTTCAGTTGATCAGTAGTGGAGCCCAGTCGGGGCGATCGGGGATCTTTGTCGCATTTGGGGTTGTTCTTCATTTTGGTTCCGTAGTCGAACCTTGAGTGTAACTGGATGAATGTAATGTTATTTATGCATTGTGTGATGTGGCGAGTGTAAGCCAACTATGTATCTCTTTCCCTTATTTATTACATGGATTGTGTGAATATTACCTCACTTGCGATATTGCTTACAATGCGGTTATGCCTCTATGTCATGCTTCGACACGTGGGAGATATAGCCGCATCGTGGGCGTTACAGGTTCTTTGGCTTCTTTTTTATTTCATAGTCTCCATCCTTCTTTCCTCACATGGGACAATGCTCTAATAATGATGATCATCACACTTTTATTTACTCATAACTCAATGTTACAACTCGATAAACAAAAATATGACTCTATGTGAATGCCTCCGACGCTGTACCGGGATATGCGATGAATCAAGAGCGACATGTATGAAAGAATTATGAAAGTGGCTTTGCCACAAATACGATGTCAACTACATGATCATGCAAAGCAATATGACAATGATGGAGCGTGTCATAATAAACGGAACGGTGGAAAGTTGCATGGCAATATATCTCGGAATGGCTATGGAAATGCCATAATAGGTAGGTATGGTGGCTGTTTTGAGGAAGATATAAGGAAGCTTATGTGTGATAGAGTGTATCGTATCACGGGGTTTGGATGCACCGGCGAAGTTTGCACCAATTCTCAATGTGAGAAAGCGCAATGCACGGTACCGTAGAGGCTAGCAAATTGCAGAAAGGTAAGAGTGCATATGATCCATGGACTCACATAGTTATAAAGAACTCATATACTTATTGCAAAAGTTTATTAGCCCTCGTAGAAAAGTACTACTACGCATGCCCCTAGAGGGATAGATTGGTAGGAAAAGACCATCCCTCGTCCCCGACCGCCACTCATAAGGAAAGCACTCAAAGAACACCCCATGCTTCAAATTTGTCACACAACGTTTACCATACGTGCATTCTACGGGACTTGCCAACTTGAACACAAGTATTCTTCAATTTCATAATTACCCAATTAGCATGATTCTAACATTACCACCTTTATATCTCAAAACATCTATCAAGTATCATAGTATGCAAAGCACTCTATATGAAAGTTTTTATCATACCCATCTTGAAAGCCTATCATATTAGGACTAATTTTATAGCCAAAGCAAATTACCGTGCTATTCTAAAAGACTCTCAAAATGATATAAGTGAAGCATGAGAGATCAATAATATCTATTGATGAGGACATCAATACAATTGTTACACCCACAACCCCTGCTGCTATAAATACTGGACCAATTACTAGAGCTCGTGCACGCCAACTAAATTACCAGGTACTTTCGTTTCTTGGTAATGATTCTAATGTTCCTGAGAATATGATGCTGCCTAAATTGGATACATTTGTTTTGCTTACAAATGAAGGGCCTAACTTGGAGAAGGATGAACATTGGATTAAGAACAAGCATGGAGATGATGGCATGCGCAAGGGGAACAAGAACGGAGTTACAAGTGATGATTTCAGGACTTTGAAGCCACCATAATGGGTGCATGAAGCCTTGGACGAAATATACAAGATGCCACTTCATAAATTTCGTCCCGAGGCTATTATAGGTGCTGCGTCACCTTATTATTGGGCCAGGCCCATGTAATTTCGAAATACATAAGTATAGGCTATTTTTAGAGTCCGTATGTGTGGGGAAACAAGAGATAGGGTTGATTTCGGACCCCTCCACCAAGGGTCACGAAATTCCCCCCTCTTCCTCCATATATACAGCCCTTAGGGCATCGTTTAGACTTTGGGTTTTGTTTAGATTAAAAGTTCGCCATAGCTGCAACTTCGCGTACTTCGTTTGTGTTCAACGACCAGACAACGGCGTCACAGAACCCCACCTTGATCAATAAAGCTTTCATCTTATATTCACAATATCTAGATTGCAATCTCAGTTTCTTGCTTGTTCTTTGTTTGCTCGCAGGAAACAGACCCTCGTGGTCAGGTTGATCGTGCTCCGGCGTGGTCAATAACCTTCGGAGTTGATTTAGCGATTGCTAAGGCGCGACGTCCTCGCACGTTCGTAGTCGAATCGTCAAAGTCGACTTCCACCAAAGCGATATCCATCATCTCATCGAAAGACGGGACACCTTTGCCTCTATCAAGTGGTATCAGATTTCCAGGTTGCTCGGTGAGATTTTACAGTTTTTCGTAGTTTAGATCGAGTCTGTTCTTCATACCTACAGTCCACGAAAAAGCCACAAAAAAATTTATTAGGGTTAGTTCATCATATCTGAACCAATCTGAGCCTTTGCATAATCTTTTTAGGGTTTTGCTTTGTTGAATTTGCGGTTGCATCGTCGTGTCTAGTTGCTGGTCTTAGAGTCTAGTCTTTTAGAGTTTCGAGTTCTGGTCATAAGTTGTCACGCCGCCGCCGCACCATCATCATCGCCCCTGCCATCTACCACCACCGCTTATCCGCCACCGCTTCGAATCTGTATCCATATACCACCACCGCTGTCATATACTACCACCGCTGCCATCTACCACCATATATCCACCACCAATCCGAGTTCGTGTCATATTAGGTTTGTTTTCGAGATCCACCTAGATTCCGATTCGTGTTACCTTGCCGGAGTAGGTTTCTAAAAAAAATTCTGGCCCAAAATTTACTGGAAACCACCCTCCGTTTAGGCCCAAAACTTTTCGAAAACGCATTTTTCGAAAAAAATTCTGGCTATCCTATTTTTAGGTGTTTCTGAGTGTTTTCAGACAGGTGCCATTATAGGAAGTTTTTTTTGACCCGTTTCCAGTTTTTGGGTCCGGGCAGTCGGAAAAAAAAAATTTGGTCGAAAAAATTTCGTGCCCATCCTGTCAGTTTGACCTAGGAAGAGTTTTGAGACACTCGCCATTATAGTGATTTTTCGCAAAAAAAAACAGCGCAAAAAAAAAGCGAAAAAAAATATCCAGAGTGTGCTTTTCCCTTGTTTACGTGTCGCGCCGTGATTTTGTTGGTGTTCTAGGCTCACGTCTCTAGCACAGTCTAGCCTAGGACCAGCACAGTACCGTCGTTGAGCGTTTATTCCACTTTGCATCTCTGAATTGATTATTGCTGACCCTTTTTGCTACCATATTATAAGCCTTCCCAGCTCCACATACATCTACGTCGTGCGTTTGACTCTCCCTGGTAATCGCTCTATCCAAGCTTTGAGAGTTTTTGACTACAATGGTTGCCGATCACCGCCTGCTGCTGGGTAAGAACTGGTAAGAATTTGAGATTTGCTTGACGGATTTGTGACACCCACCACCACCTCTTGTTAGTAGTCTGTAGGATCATATTCTTGTGTGTTTCTATTGCTGCTAACCATGCCAGGATCACAAGCCGACGAGACTGACTGGGAGAACTTGACGAACAAGGAGCTTCATGATACGTTTCAGCAAATGATGAGTGTACAGGTGCAAGATGTGATAAACAGATTTGAAGAGGCCATGGAGAAGATAGATGGCATGGAGAAGATGTTTGAAACAAAGCTCGATAACAAGTTTGCTGAATTGCTTTCGCGTTTTCCACCACCACCACCGGCTGCTCCTTCCGCACCTCTGCAACCACAGCAACAACACCGACTACCTCCACGTCGGGAAACAACCCTCCGCTGAGCGAGCCGTGTCCCTCTTCAGTCGGGCCAAACTGCTGGTGCTGCTGTTGATACTTCTGTGGATCCTACTGCTGATGCGGAGGAGGATGATTATGTGGGAGATTACGAGGATGAGGTTGCTCAAAGTCAGAACTACGTGCAACCACCTGCACCACAACCACCAGGTCGTCCACATGCAAATAATCACAATGGTAGGGCTTTCCCTCAGGTACGAGATCATGACCATCTTCCTAAACTGAAATTGAATATTCCACCTTTCGAGGGTAGATATGTTCCTGATATATATCTTACTTGGGAGTTAGAAACTGAACAACGATTTACATGTTTACAATATCCCGAGGAGAGACGGGTTGCCGCTGCTGTTTGTGCTTTCACTAGTTTTGCTTGTGTATGGTGGTTTGAACATTGTAGATTATATCCTATTCCAACTACTTGGGCTGCTTTGAAAACTGCTATGCGTACTCATTGGGTTCCACCATATTATCAACGTGAATTGCTTCAGAAATTACAGCGCTTAAGACAAGGAAAAAATTCTGTAGAAGAATATTATCAGGAATTACAAACTGGCATGATTAGATGTGGTATTGTTGAGGAGAATGAAGCTATGCTTGCACGTTTTCTGGGTGGATTAAATATAGAGATTCAGACCATTCTAGACTATAAGGAGTATACTAATATCACTCGTTTATTCCATCTTGCTTGTAAAGCTGAACGTGAAGTGCAGGATCGACAAGCATTGGCGCGAACTAACTTTTCTGCAGGCCGACCTTCATCATGGACACCGCGTGCATCTTCTACTTCAACTGCACCAGCAACTCAATCAGGTGTCTCCTCCAGTCGTGATACAAGAAAACAAGCACAACCACCATTATCTGCCAAGAGCGCACCTGCTGGGCCTGCACAGAGTTCTGCTTCTTCCATGGCATCAACAGGGCACACAAGTGATATTATTTGTCGTCGTTGTAAGGGAGGAGGTCATTATGCGAGAGAATGCAAATCTCCGCGTGTGATGATTGCTACCGCGGATGGTGGATATGAGTCCGCTAGTGACAATGATGAGGAGACTTTGGCTCTTATTACACGTGAAGAACATGGTGGAGATGATTCTGATCATGAGACGCAATACATGGCTCCTGAAGACGCTGATAGGTATGAATGTTTAGTTGCTCAACGTGTTTTGAGTGTGCAGGTCACACAAGCTGAGCAAAATCAGAGGCACAATTTGTTCCATACCAAGGGAGTTGTGAAAGAACGTTCTGTGCGCGTCATCATAGATGGAGGGAGCTGCAACAACTTGGCTAGCATGGAGATTGTGGAGAAGCTTTCTCTCACCACAAGACCACATCCACATCCTTACTACATCCAATGGTTCAACAACAGCGGCAAGGTTAAGGTAACACGTACTGTTCGTGTGCATTTTAGTATCTCTACATATGCTGATTATGTTGATTTTGATGTGGTACCTATGCAAGCATGTTCCTTATTACTTGGTAGACCATGGCAATTTGATAAAAATTCTGTACACCATGGTAGAAACAATCACTATACTCTTGTTCATAAGGATAAAAATATTACTTTGCTTCCTATGACTCCTGATTCCATTTTGGAAGATGATATTAATAGAGCTAATAAAGCAAAACAGGAGACGAATAAGAGTGAAAATCAGATTGTGGCAAAAGAATTTGAGCAACAAATGAAGCCTAATAATAAACCATCTAGTGTTGCTTCTGAAATTAAATTGAAAAGTGCATGTTTATTTGCCACCAAATCTGATATTGATGAGCTAGATTTCAGCAAATCTGTTTGCTATGCTTTTGTGTGCAAAGAGGCATTATTTTCATTCGAGGACGTGCCTTCCTCTTTGCCTCCTGATGTCACTAACATTTTGCAGGAGTTCGCTGACGTCTTTCCACAAGACGTGCCACCGGGATTACCACCTATTCGAGGGATTGAGCATCAGATTGACTTAATTCCCGGTGCTTCACTGCCAAACCGTGCACCATACCGTACCAATCCAGAGGAGACGAAGGAGATTATGCGTCAAGTACAAGAGCTTCTCGACAAAGGTTATATACGCGAATCCCTGAGTCCTTGTGCTGTTCCTATTATTCTAGTGCCGAAAAAGGATGGTACATCACGTATGTGTGTTGATTGTAGAGGCATTAATAATATTACTATTCATTATCGTCATCCTATTCCTAGGCTAGATGATATACTTGATGAATTGAGTGGCTCTACAATATTCTCCAAAGTTGATTTGCGTAGTGGATACCATCAAATTCGTATGAAATTGGGAGATGAATGGAAGACAGCATTCAAAACTAAGTTTGGATTATATGAGTGGTTAGTCATGCCTTTTGGGTTAACTAATGCACCTAGTACTTTCATGAGATTAATGAACGAAGTTTTACGTGCTTTCATTGGACGATTTGTGGTAGTTTACTTTGATGACATATTGATTTATAGCAGATCTTTGGAAGAACATTTGGAACATTTACGTGTTGTTTTTATTGCTCTACATGATGCATGTTTGTTTGGTAACCTTGGGAAGTGCACCTTTTGCACCGACCGAGTATCTTTTCTTGGCTATGTTGTTACTCCACAGGGAATTGAAGTTGATAAAGCCAAAATTGAAGCTATTGAGAGTTGTCCGCAACCCAAAACGGTCACACAAGTGAGGAGTTTTCTTGGCCTCGCTGGATTCTATAGGCGTTTTGTGAGAGATTTCAGCACCATTGCTGCACCTCTCAATGAGCTTACAAAGAAAGATGTGCCTTTTCTTTGGGGTACCACACAGGAAGAAGCCTTCTCGGTATTGAAAGATAAGTTGACACATGCTCCTTTACTCCAACTTCCTGATTTTAATAAGACTTTTGAGCTTGAATGTGATGCTAGTGGAATTGGATTAGGCGGTGTGTCATTACAAGATGGCAAACCTGTTGCATACTTTTCTGAAAAATTGAGTGGGCCTAGTTTGAATTATTCTACTTATGATAAAGAATTATATGCTCTTGTTCGGACTTTATAAACATGGCAACATTATTTATGGCCCAAAGAATTTGTTATACATTCTGATCATGAATCTTTGAAACATATTAAAAGTCAAGCTAAACTGAATCGTAGACATGCTAAATGGGTTGAATTCATTGAAACTTTTCCTTATGTCATTAAACACAAGAAGGGAAAAGAAAATATTATTGCTGATGCATTGTCTCGCCGCTATACTATGCTTTCACAACTTGACTTCAAAATATTTGGTTTGGAGACCATCAAAGATCAATATGTGCATGATGCTAATTTTAAAGATGTAATGCAGAATTGTAAAGAAGGAAGAATGTGGAACAAGTTCGTCGTTAACGATGGATTTGTGTTTCGTGCTAACAAGCTATGCATTCCAGCTAGCTCCGTTCGTCTTTTGTTGTTGCAGGAGGCGCATGGAGGAGGATTAATGGGACACTTTGGCATGAAGAAGACGGAGGACGTACTTGCTACACATTTCTTTTGGGCCAAAGATGAGACGGGATGTTGAGCGTTTTATTGCTCGCTGCACTACATGTCAAAAAGCTAAGTCACGACTCAATCCTCATGGTTTATATATGCCTTTTCCTGTACCTAGTGTTCCTTGGGAGGATATATCTATGGACTTTGTTTTAGGTTTACCTCGAACAAAGAAGGGGAGGGATAGCATATTTGTTGTCGTGGATAGATTCTCGAAAATGGCACACTTTATACCATGTCATAAAAGAGATGATGCTGTTAATGTTGCTGATTTGTTCTTTCGTGAAATTATTCACTTGCATGGTGTGCCAAATACTATTATTTCAGATCGTGATACTAAATTTCTTAGCCACTTTTGGAGATGTTTATGGGCTAAGTTGGGGACTAAACTGCTTTTTAGTACTACTTGTCACCCCCAAACTGATGGACAAACTGAAGTAGTCAATAGAACGTTGTCTACTATGCTTAGGGCTGTTTTGAAGAATAATAAGAAAATGTGGGAGGAATGCTTGCCTCATATCGAATTTGCTTATAATCGTTCATTGCATTCTACTACTAAGATGTGCCCTTTTGAAGTTGTGTATGGTTTCCTACCTCGTGCACCTATTGATTTGTTGCCTCTTCCATCTTCGGAGAAGGTTAATTTTGATGCTAAACAACGTGCTGAATTGATTTTAAAAATGCATGAGTTAACTAAGGAAAACATTGAGTGTATGAATGCTAAATATAAACTTGCTGGAGATAAGGGTAGAAAACATGTTGTGTTTGCACCTGGAGATCTTGTTTGGTTACATTTGCGTAAGGATAGATTTCTGAATTTGCGCAAATCAAAGTTAATGCCACGTGCTGATGGTCCCTTTAAGGTGTTAGAGAAAATAAATGATAATGCATATAAACTTGAGCTGCCTGCAGATTTTGGGGTTAGTCCCACTTTTAACATTGCAGATTTGAAGCCGTATTTGGGTGAGGAAGATGAACTTCCGTCGAGGACGACTTTATTTCAAGAAGGGGAGGATGATGAGGACATCAATACAATTGTTACACCCACAGCCCCTGCTGCTATAAATACTGGACCAATTACTAGAGCTCGTGCACGCCAACTAAATTACCAGGTACTTTCTTTCTTGGTAATGATTCTAATGTTCATGAGAATATGATGCTGCCTAAATTGGATACATTTGTTTTGCTTACAAATGAAGGGCCTAGCTTGGAGAAGGATGAACATTGGATTAAGAACAAGCATGGACATGATGGCATGCGCAAGGGGAACAAGAACGGAGTTACAAGTGATGATTTCAGGACTTTGAAGCCACCATAATGGGTGCATGAAGCATTGGACGAAATATACAAGATGCCACTTCATAAATTTCGTCCCGAGGCTATTATAGGTGCTGCGTCACCTTATTATTGGGCCAGGCCCATGTAATTTCGAAATACATAAGTATAGGCTATTTTTAGAGTCCGTATGTGTGGGGAAACAAGAGATAGGGTTGATTTCGGACCCCTCCACCAAGGGTCACGAAATTCCCCCCTCTTCCTCCATATATACAGCCCTTAGGGCATCGCTTAGACTTTGGGTTTTGTTTAGATTAAAAGTTCGCCATAGCTGCAACTTCGCGTACTTCGTTTGTGTTCAACGACTAGACAAAGGCGTCACAGAACCCCACCTTGATCAATAAAGCTTTCATCTTATATTCGCAATATCCAGATTGCAATCTCATTTTCTTGCTTGTTCTTCGTTTCCTCGCAGGAAACAGACCCTCGTGGTTAGGTTGATCGTGCTCCGGCGTGGTCAATAACCTCTCGGAGTTGATTTAGCGATTGCTAAGGCGCGACGTCCTCGCAAATTCGTAGTCGGATCGTCAAAGTCGACTTCCACCAAAGCGATATCCATCATCTCATCGAAAGACGGGACACCTTTGCCTCTATCATCTATAAAATAACACCACCACCGTTCTCTAAAAGATATAAGTGAAGCACTAGAGCAAAATTATCTAGCTCAAAAGATATAAGTGAAGCACATAGAGTATTCTAATAAATTCTGATTCATGTGTCTCTCTCCAAAAGGTGTGTACAGCAAGGATGATTGTGGTAAACTAAAAAGCAAAGATTCAAATCATACAAGACGCTCCAAGCAAACCACATATCATGTGGTGAATAAAAATATAGCCTCAAGTAAAGTTACCGATAGACAAAGACGAAAGAGGGGATGCCTTCTGGGGTGTCGTGGAAACGTCACGACAGATGTCCTAGTGTGAGGACTTAGTCGTGGAGCCATCACATTGAGGTTAGCTTAAAGGGGTTAAACAGGACAAAGGACACAGGAGTTTATACTGGTTCGACCCCTTATGATGAAGGTAAAAGCCTAGTCCAGTTTGCAGCTGGTATTGCTAGAGTTTCGATGAACAAGGAGCGAATACACTTGACCCGGCTCTCTATCTCTTGTTTTCCTGTCCCTAAACCATCGCCGGGTCGTCCCTTTATATGCACAGGTTGATGCCTGGTGGTTTACAGAGTCCCGGCTGGCTCATAGACGTGTCCGGCTCGGTTTCTACCTTTCCTATCTAACAACACAAGTTATACATCTTATGGTGGTTTACATCTACAGGCCATAATCCGCCTTTGGGCCTTGGGCCTTCTTGTTAACTCTCCTTCGTAAAGCGACATACTCCTTGTCCTCGTGGGCTTTGATAGGAACAACTTACTATGAGTATAATCCGGCCCCTCTTGGGCGGTTTATACTCAATAGTTATACCCCCAACATTAAGTCGCAGATTGATTTGAACTCGTTCATGTCAATCTTCAGTACTTAAGAAAATTCCTTCTTCAACGTCTACACGAAATCCTTATAACTCACCGTGATGTCATCTTCAATATCATGAAAATCCGTTGTGACGTCATCTACCATTAACTCTTTACAAGACCCAAATCTTTTAATGTATCTCCTTTAATAAATCTCCAAAAATCGAGGCGTCTGCATATCTACAAATCCGTTTTTCGACCTCCTTGATTCCTGCGCCTGCCCCTTATCCATTCACCTTATAAATAGGGGCGGGGGTCATTTTCATTTTTCCCCTCGTGCCTCCTCATCTCATCGTCTTCCTCACGTCGCCCCAGCGCTTCGAACTCCGCCGCCGCCATCGGACTTCGCCGCTGCTTCGACCTTGGCCGCTGCATCACCCTGAACGCACCAGAGAATCGCGGCACCTCTCCGCTATTTCCTCAACATCAATAAGCTTCCCTTTCTTCCCTCGTAGATCTGTCTTTAGGGTTTGAGCGTTCATCGGTGTTCATCAGCATTCATCACGGTGCAATGATTTTTGATTCAAACCTCAGTATTCAACCTGTATGGCGATGGTCGTAGTCCTTCTTTTTTCATCAATGCATCTTGTTTAAGCAGAAACTCCAATCTGAACCTTTATCAACTTCTTCGATATCCATATTTAGGTCTAAATAAAGTTTCATTTTCAGACCCTGGTAGATCCCAAATTATTGTGCCAACTTGTGAAACTTGTTTTTCCATCACTTAGTTATTTCAGATCCGTACCTTCAATATCAATATAGGCGGTTTAACTTTAGAAAATGATAACCCATCAGGTACCATTAGTCCCTTCTTAAACCGCCAATCGCTTATCATTGTACTTCTAACAACACCAATATCCGGTTTAACAATTTTGCATCCTTTAACACTTTCCGTCTCTTAACCTGCAATGCTTTATGCTTGTCAACCATGAATCTTAAACTGGCACAAACTGATGAGGACATCAATACAATTGTTACACCCACAGCCCCTGCTGCTATACATACTGGACCAATTACTAGAGCTCGTGCACGCCAACTAAATTACCAGGTACTTCCGTTTCTTGGTAATGATTCTAATGTTCATGAGAATATGATGCTGCCTAAATTGGATACATTTGTTTTGCTTACAAATGAAGGGCATAGCTTGGAGAAGGATGAACATTGGAGCAAGAACAAGCATGGAGATGATGGCATGCGCAAGGGGAACAAGAACGGAGTTACAAGTGATGATTTCAGGACTTTGAAGCCACCATAATGGGTGCATGAAGCCTTGGACGAAATATACAAGATGCCACTTCATAAATTTCGTCCCGAGGCTATTTTAGGTGCTGCGTCACCTTATTATTGGGCCAGGCCCATGTAATTTCGAAATACATAAGTATAGGCTATTTTTAGAGTCCATATGTGTGGGGAAACAAGAGATAGGGTTGATTTCGGACCCCTCCACCAAGGGCCACGAAATTCCCCCCTCTTCCTCCATATATACAGCCCTTAGGGCATCGTTTAGACTTTGGGTTTTGTTTAGATTAAAAGTTCGCCATAGCTGCAACTTCGCGTACTTCGTTTGTGTTCAACGACCAGACAAAGGCGTCACAGAAACCCACCTTGATCAATAAAGCTTTCATCTTATATTCGCAATATCCAGATTGCAATCTCAGTTTCTTGCTTGTTCTTCGTTTGCTCGCAAGAAACAGACCCTCGTGGTCAGGTTGATCGTGCTCCGGCGTGGAAAATAACCTCTCGGAGTTGGTTTAGCGATTGCTAAGGCGCGACGTCCTCGCACGTTCGTAGTTGGATCGTCAAAGTCGACTGCCACCAAAGCGATATCCATCATCTCATCGAAAGACGGGACACCTTTGCCTCTATCAAGTGGTATCAGATTTCCAGGTTGCTCGGTGAGATTTTACAGTTTTTCGTAGTTTAGATCGAGTATGTTCTTCATACCTATAGTCCACGAAAAAGCCACAAAAAAAATTAGGGTTAGTTCATCATATCCGAACCAATCTGAGCCTTTGCATAATCTTTTTAGGGTTTTGCTTTGTTGAATTTGCGGTTGCATCGTCGTGTCTAGTTGCTGGTCTTAGAGTCTAGTCTTTTAGAGTTTTGAGTTCTGGTCATAAGTTGTCACGCCGCCGCCGCACCATCATCATCACCCCTGCCATCTACCACCACCGGTTATCCGCCACCGCTTCGAATCCGTATCCATATACCACCACAGCTGTTGGTGCTGTTGTTGATACTTCTGTGGCTCCTGCTGCTGATGTGGAGGAGGATGATTATGTGGGAGATTACGAGGATGAGGTTGCTCAAAATCAGAACTACGTGCAACCACCAGCACCACCACCAGCAGGCCGACCTCAGGTATATATTCGTAATGGTAGGCCTGCACCACCACCTCAGGTACGAGATGACATCCATATTCCTAAACTGAAATTGAATATTCCACCATTTGAGGGTAGATATGTTCCTGATATATATCTTACTTGGGGGTTAGAAACTGAACAACGTTTTACATGTTTACAATATCCCGAGGGGAGACGGGTTGCTGCTGCTGTTTGTGCTTTCACTAGTTTTGCATGTGTCTGGTGGTCTGAACATTGTAGATTATATCCTATTCCAACTACTTGGGCTGCTTTCAAAACTGCTATGCGTACGCGTTGGGTTCCACCATATTATCAACGTGAATTGCTTCAAAAATTGCAGCGTTTAAGACAAGGAAAAAATTCTGTAGAAGAATATTACCAGGAATTACAAACTGGCATGATTCAATGTGGTATTGTTGAGGAGAATGAAGCTATGCTTGCACGTTTTCTGGGTGGATTAAATAGAGAGATTCAGACCATTCTAGACTATAAGGAGTATACTAATATCACTCGTTTATTCCATCTTGCTTGTAAAGCTGAACGTGAAGTGCAGGATCGACAAGCATTGGCGCGAACTAACTTTTCTGCAGGCCGACCTTCATCATGGACACCGCGTGCATCTTCTACTTCAACTGCACCAACACCTCAATCAGGTGCCTCCTACTGATGAGGACACCAATACCATTGTTACACCCACAGCCCCTATTGCTACATATACGGGACCAATTACTAGAGATCGCGCACGCCAATTAAATTATCAGGTACTTTCGTTTCTTGGTAATGATTCTAATGTTCATGAGAATATGATGCTGCCTAAATTGGATACATTTGTTTTGCTTACAAATGAAGGGCCTAGCTTGGAGAAGGATGAACATTGGAGCAAGAACAAGCATGGAGATGATGCCATGCACAAGGGGAACAAGAACGGAGTTACAAGTGATGATTTCAGGACTTTGAAGCCACCATAATGTATGCATGAAGCCATGGACGAAATATACAAGATGCCACTTCATAAATTTCATCCCGAGGCTATTATAGGTGCCGCGTCACCTTTTTATTGGGCCAGGCCCATGTAATTTCGAAATACATAAGTATAGGCTATTTTTAGAGTCCGTATGTGTGGGGAAACAAGAGATAGGGTTGATTTCGGACCCCTCCACCAAGGGCCACGAAATTCCCCCTCTCTTCCTCCATATATACAGCCCTTAGGGCACCGTTTAGACTTTGGGTTTTGTTTAGATTAAAAGTTCGCCATAGCTGCAACTTCGCGTACTTCGTTTGTGTTCAACGACCAGACAAAGGCGTCACAGAACCCCACCTTGATCAATAAAGCTTTCATCTTATATTCGCAATATCCAGATTGCAATCTTAGTTTCTTGCTTGTTCTTCGTTTGCTCGCAGGAAACAGACCCTCGTGGTCAGGTTGATCGTGCTCCGGCGTGGTCAATAACCTCTCGGAGTTGGTTTAGCGATTGCTAAGGCGCGACGTCCTCGCACGTTCGTAGTCGGATCGTCAAAGTCGACTTCCACCAAAGCGATATCCATCATCTCATCGAAAGACGGGACACCTTTGCCTCTATCAAGTGGTATCAGATTTCCAGGTTGCTCGGTGAGATTTTACAGTTTTTCGTAGTTTAGATCGAGTCTGTTCTTCATACCTATAGTCCACGAAAAAGCCAAAAAAAATTAGGGTTAGTTCATCCCATCCGAACCAATCTGAGCCTTGCATAATCTTTTCTGTATTTGATTTGTTGAATTTGCGGTTGCATCGTCGTGTCCAGTTGGTGGCCTTAGCGTCTAGTCTTTTAGAGTTTCGAGTTCTGTTCACAGGTTGTCACGTCGCCGCTGCCATATATCACCACCGCATCATCATCGTCGCTGTTGCCATATACCACCACCACATATTCACCGCGAATCCGAATCCATATACGCCACCACATATCCGCCGCCATCACGCCAATCCGAGTTCACCTGCAACATATATCCGCCACATGTCCGTGTTCCACCAGATTCATCTCCGCCACCAGTCCGAGTTCCACCAGATTCATCTCCGCCACCAGTCCTAGTCCGAGTCCAGTAATTGTTGCATTGTTCTCGATTTCCAGATCACGCGACACTCTGAGTCGTGACAGAGAAGGACTCCCCAACTTCCGAGCCATCCGCAGAAGAAAAATAGTTCCAATTTCAAAAAAAAAACTAAGTCTGGAAAATTCTGGCTAGGCAGTTTTTAGACCATTTGTAGACTTTTTCGAAAAAAATTTGTTGCGGAGCAAAAAAAAGAGGAAAAAAAGTGCAAAAAAAGAGAAAAAAAATTCAGAGTGTGCTCCTCCCTTGTTTACGTGCCGCGCCGTGATTTTGTTGGTGTTCTAGGCTCGCGTCTCTAGCACAGTCTAGCCTAGGACCAGCACAGTACCGTCGTTGAGCGTTTATTCAACTTTGCATCTCTGAATTGATTATTGCTGACCCTTTTTGCTACCATATTATAAGCCTTCCCAGCTCCACATACATCTACGTCGTGCGTTTGACTCTCCCTGGTAATCGCTCTATCCAAGCTTTGAGAGTTTTTTACTACAACAGTTGTCGATCACCGCCTGCTGCTGGGTAAGAACTGGTAAGAATTTGAGATTTGCTTGACGGATTTGTGACACCCACCACCTCCTCTTGTTAGTAGTCTATAGGATCATATTCTTGTGTGTTTCTATTGCTGTTAACCATGCCAGGATCACAAGCCGACGAGACTGACTGGGAGAACATGACGAATAAGGATTTGCATGATAAATTTCAGCAAATGATGAGTGGACAGGTGCAAGATGTGCTAAACAGATTTGAAGAGGCCATGGAGAAGATAGATGGCATGGAGAAGACGTTCGAAACAAAGCTCGATAACAAGTTTAATGAATTGCTCGCGCGTCTTCCACCACCACCACCCGCTGCACCTAACGCACCTCTCCAACAACAACAACAACGACTACCTCCACGTCGCGAAACAGACCTCCGCCGAGCAAGCCGTTTTCCTCTTGCGTTTGGCCAAACTGTTGGTGCTGCTGTTGATACTTCTATGGCTCCTGCTGCTGATGCGGAGGAGGATGATTATGTGGGAGATTATGAGGATGAGGTTGATCAAAATCAGCACTACGTGCAGCCACCTGTACCACCACCAGCAGGTCGACCTCAGGTATATATTCGTAATGGTAGGTCTGCACCACCACCTCAGATACGAGATGATGTCCATATTCCTAAACTGAAATTGAATATTCCACCATTTGAGGGTAGATATGTTCCTGATATATATCTTACTTGGGAGTTAGAAACTGAACAACGATTTACATGTTTACAATATCCTGAGGAGAGACGAGTTGCTGTTGCTGTTTGTGCTTTCACTAGTTTTGCATGTGTATGGTGGTCTGAACATTGTAGATTATATCCTATTCCAACTACTTGGGCTGCTTTGAAAACTGCTTTGCGTACGCGTTGGGTTCCACCATATTATCAACGTGAATTGCTTCAAAAATTGCAGCGTTTAAGACAAGGGAAAAATTCTGTAGAAGAATATTATCAGGAATTACAAACTGGCATGATTAGATGTGGTATTGTTGAGGAGAATGAAGCTATGCTTGCACATTTTCTGGGTGGATTAAATAGAGAGATTCAGACCATTCTAGACTATAAGGAGTATACTAATATCACTCGTTTATTCCATCTTGCTTGTAAAGCTGAACGTGAAGTGCAGGATCGACAAGCATTGGGGCGAACTAACTTTTCTGCAGGCCGACCTTCATCATGGACACCACGTGCATCTTCTACTTCAACTGCACCAGCACCTCCATCCGGTGCCACCTCCAGCCGTGATACAAGAAAACAGGCACAACCACCATTATCTTCCAAGAGCGCACCTGCGGGGCCTGCACAGCGTTCTTCTTCTTCCATGGCATCAACAGGGCACACAAGTGATATTATTTGTCGTCGTTGTAAGGGAGGAGGTCATTATGCGAGAGAATGCAAATCTCCGCGTGTGATGATTGCTACCGCGGATGGTGGATATGAGTCTGCTAGTGACTATGATGAGGAGACTTTGGCTCTTATTACATGTGAAGAACATGGTGGAGATGATTCTGATCATGAGACGCAATACATGGCTCCTGAAGACGCTGACAGGTATGAATGTTTAGTTGCTCAACGTGTTTGAGTGTGCAGATCGCACAAGCTGAGCAAAATCAGAGGCACAATTTGTTCCATACCAAGGGAGTTGTGAAGGAACGTTCTGTGCGCGTCATCATAGACGGAGGGAGCTGCAACAACTTGGCTAGCATGGAGATGGTGGAGAAGCTTTCTCTCACCACAAGACCACATCCACATCCTTACTACATCCAATGGTTCAACAACAGCGGCAAGGTTAAGGTAACACGTACTGTTCGTGTGCATTTTAGTATCTCTACATATGTTGATTATGTTGATTGTGATGTGGTACCTACGCAAGCATGTTCCTTATTACTTGGTAGACCATGGCAATTTGATAAAAAATTCTGTACACCATGGTAGAAACAATCACTACACTCTTGTTCATAAGGATAAAAATATTACTTTGCTTCCTATGACTCCTGATTCCATTTTGAAAGATGATATTAATAGAGCTAATAAAGCAAAATAGGAGACGAATAAGAGTGAAAATCAGATTGTGGCAAAAGAATTTGAGCAACAAATGAAGCCTAATAATAAACCATCTAGTGTTGCTTCTGAAATTAAATTGAAAAGTGCATGTTTATTTGCCACCAAATCTGATATTGATGAGCTAGATTTCAGCAAATCTGTTTGCTATGCTTTTGTGTGCAAAGAGGCATTATTTTCATTCGAGGACGTGCCTTCCTCTTTGCCTCCTGCTGTCACTAACATTTTGCAGGAGTTCGCTGACGTCTTTCCACAAGACGTGCCACCGGGATTACCGCCTATTCGAGGGATTGAGCATCAGATTGACTTAATTCCCGGTGCTTCACTGCCAAACCATGCACCATACCGTACCAATCCAGAGGAGACGAAGGAGATTATGCGTCAAGTACAAGAGCTTCTCGACAAAGGTTATATACGCGAATCCCTGAGTCCTTGTGCTGTTCCTATTATTCTAGTGCCGAAAAAGGATGGTACATCACGTATGTGTGTTGATTGTAGAGGCATTAATAATATTACTATTCGTTATCGTCATCCTATTCCTAGGCTAGATGATATGCTTGATGAATTGAGTGGCTCTACAATATTCTCCAAAGTTGATTTGCGTAGTGGATACCATCAAATTCGTATGAAATTGGGAGATGAATGGAAAACAACATTCAAAACTAAGTTTGGATTATATGAGTGGTTAGTCATGCCTTTTGGGTTAACTAATGCACCTAGTACTTTCATGAGATTAATGAACGAAGTTTTACGTGCTTTCATTGGACGATTTGTGGTAGTTTACTTTGATGACATATTGATTTATAGCAGATCTTTGGAAGAACATTTGGAACATTTACGTGCTGTTTTTATTGCTCTACGTGATGCACGTTTGTTTGGTAACTTTGGGAAGTGCACCTTTTGCACCGACCGAGTATCTTTTCTTGGCTATGTTGTTACTCCACAGGGAATTGAAGTTGATAAAGCCAAGATTGAAGCTATTGAGAGTTGGCCGCAACCCAAAACAGTCACACAAGTGAGGAGTTTTCTTGGCCTCGCTGGATTCTATAGGCGTTTTGTGAGAGATTTCAGCACCATTGCTGCACCTCTCAATGAGCTTACAAAGAAAGATGTGCCTTTTCTTTGGGGTACCGCACAGGAAGAAGCCTTCTCGGTATTGAAAGATAAGTTGACACATGCTCCTTTACTCCAACTTCCTGATTTTAATAAGACTTTTGAGCTTGAATGTGATGCTAGTGGAATTGGATTAGGCGGTGTGTTATTACAAGATGGCAAACCTGTTGCATACTTTTCTGAAAAATTGAGTGGGCCTAGTCTGAATTATTCTACTTATGATAAAGAATTATATGCTCTTGTTCGGACTTTAGAAACATGGCAACATTATTTATGGCCCAAAGAATTTGTTATACATTCTGATCATGAATCTTTGAAACATATTAAAAGTCAAGCTAAACTGAATCGTAGACATGCTAAAAGGGTTGAATTCATTGAGACTTTTCCTTATGTCATTAAACACAAGAAGGGAAAAGAAAATGTTATTGCTGATGCATTGTCTCGCCGCTATACTATGCTTTCACAACTTGACTTCAAAATATTTGGTTTGGAGACCATCAAAGATCAATATGTGCATGATGCTGATTTTAAAGATGTAATGCAGAATTGTAAAGAAGGAAGAATGTGGAACAAGTTCGTCGTTAACGATGGATTTGTGTTTCGTGCTAACAAGCTATGCATTCCAGCTAGCTCCGTTCGTCTTTTGTTGTTGCAGGAGGCGCATGGAGGAGGATTAATGGGACACTTTGGCGTGAAGAAGACGGAGGACGTACTTGCTACACATTTCTTTTGGCCAAAGATGAGACGGGATGTTGAGCGTTTTATTGCTCGATGCACTACATGTCAAAAAGCTAAGTCATGACTCAATCCTCATGGTTTATATATGCCTTTGCCTATACCTAGTGTTCCTTGGGAGGATATATCTATGGACTTTGTTTTAGGTTTACCTCGAACAAAGAAGGGGAGGGATAGCATATTTGTTATTGTGGATAGATTCTCGAAAATGGCACACTTTATACAATGTCATAAAAGCGATGATGCTGTTAATGTTGCTGATTTGTTCTTTCATGAAATTATTCGCTTGCATGGTGTGCCAAATACTATTGTTTCAGATCGTGATACTAAATTTCTTAGCCACTTTTGGAGATGTTTATGGGCTAAGTTGGGGACTAAACTGCTTTGTAGTACTACTTGTCACCCCTAAACTGATGGACAAACTGAAGTAGTCAATAGAACGTTGTCTACTATGCTTAGGGCTATTTTGAAGAATAATAAGAAAATATGGGAGGAATGCTTGCCTCATATTGAATTTGCTTATAATCGTTCATTGCATTCTACTACTAAGATGTGCCCTTTTGAAGTTGGGTATGGTTTCCTACCTCGTGCACCTATTGATTTGTTGCCTCTTCCATCTTCGGAGAAGGTTAATTTTGATGCTAAACAACGTGCTGAATTGATTTTAAAAATGCATGAGTTAACTAAGGAAAACATTGAGCGTATGAATGCTAAATATAAACTTGCTGGAGATAAGGGTAGAAAACATGTTGTGTTTGCACCTGGAGATCTTGTTTGGTTACATTTGCGTAAGGATAGATTTCTTGATTTACGCAAATCAAAGCTAATGCCACGTGCTGATGGTCCCTTTAAGGTGTTAGAGAAAATAAATGATAATGCATATAAACTTGAGCTACCTGCAGATTTTGGGGTTAGTCCCACTTTTAACATTGCAGATTTGAAGCCTTATTTGGGTGTGGAAGATGAGTTTCCGTCGAGGACGACTTCATTTAAAGAAGGGGAGGATGATGAGGACATCAATACCATTGTTACACCCACAACCCCTACTGCTACATATACGGGACCAATTACTAGAGCTCGCGCACGCCAATTAAATTATCAGGTACTTTCGTTTCTTGGTAATGATTCTAATGTTCATGAGAATATGATGCTGCCTAAATTGGATACATTTGTTTTGCTTACAAATGAAGGGCCTAGCTTGGAGAAGGATGAACATTGGAGCAAGAACAAGCATGGAGATGATGCCATGCGCAAGGGGAACAAGAACGGAGTTACAAGTGATGATTTCGGGACTTTGAAGCCACCATAATGGGTGCATGAAGCCATGGACGAAATATACAAGATGCCACTTCATAAATTTCGTCCCGAGGCTATTATAGGTGCTGCGTCACCTTTTTAATGGGCCAGGCCCATGTAATTTCGAAATACATAAGTATAGGCTATTTTTAGAGTCCGTATGTGTGGGGAAACAAGAGATAGGGTTGATTTCGGACCCCTCCACCAAGGGCCACGAAATTCCCCCTCTCTTCCTCCATATATACAGCCCTTAGGGCACAGTTTAGACTTTGGGTTTTGTTTAGATTAAAAGTTCGCCATAGCTGCAACTTTGCGTACTTCGTTTGTGTTCAACGACCAGACAAAGGCGTCACAGAACCCCATCTTGATCAATAAAGCTTTCATCTTATATTCGCAATATCCAGATTGCAATCTTAGTTTCTTGCTTGTTCTTCGTTTGCTCGCAGGAAACAGACCCTCGTGGTCAGGTTGATCGTGCTCCGGCGTGGTCAATAACCTCTTGGAGTTGGTTTAGCGATTGCTAAGGCGCGACGTCCTCGCACGTTCGTAGTCGGATCGTCAAAGTCGACTTCCACCAAAGCGATATCCATCATCTCATCGAAAGACGGGACACCTTTGCCTCTATCACCTACAGCCGTGATACAAGAAAACAGGAACAACCACCATTATCTGCCAAGAGCGCACCTGTCGGGCCTGCACAGAGTTCTTCTTCTTCCAGGGCATCCACAGGGCACACAAGTGATATTATTTGTCGTCGTTGTAAGGGAGGAGGTCATTATGCGAGAGAATGCAAATCTCCGCGTGTGATGATTGCTACCGAGGGTTGTGGATATGAGTCCGCTAGTGACTATGATGAGGAGATATTGGCTCTTATTACACGTGAAGAACATGGTGGAGATGATTCTGATCATGAGACGCAATACATGGCTCCTGAAGACACTGACATGTATGAATGTTTAGTTGCTCAACGTGTTTTGAGTGTGCAGGTCACACAAGCTGAGCAAAATCAGAGGCACAATTTGTTCCATACCAAGGGAGTGGTGAAGGAATGTTCTGTGCGTGTCATAATAGACGGAGGGAGCTGCAACAACTTGGCTAGCATGGAGATGGTGGAGAAGCTTTCTCTCACCACAAGACCACATCCACATCCTTACTACATCCAATGGTTCAACAACAGCGGCAAGGTTAAGGTAACACGTACTGTTCGTGTGCATTTTAGTATCTCTACATATGCTGATTATGTTGATTGTGATGTGGTACCTATGCAAGCATGTTCCTTATTACTTGGTAGACTATGGCAATTTGATAAAAATTCTGTACACCATGGTAGAAACAATCACTATACTCTTGTTCATAAGGATAAAAATATTACTTTGCTTCCTATGACTCCTGATTCCATTTTGAAAGATGATATTAATAGAGCTAATAAAGCAAAACAGGAGAAGAATAAGAGTGAAAATTAGATTGTGGCAAAAGAATTTGAGCAACAAATGAAGCCTAATAATAAACCATCTAGTGTTGCTTCTGAAATTAAAATGAAAAGTGCATGTTTATTTGCCACCAAATCTGATATTGATGAGCTAGATTTCAGCAAATCTGTTTGCTATGCTTTTGTGACGCCCGGATAATTAAGCTACAGTAATTCCACGCTCATCATGCCATGACACCTCGGTTACTGTTACTATCCTCGCAATAATTCGAAACCGTTCGAAATTCGTATTCAAATTAAGGATAGCAATGAAAGTTATCAAAAATTAAAACAAAAATGTTCGGTGGTTGTCGAATATTACAAAGGTAATTATGGTGCAACAAACACATTTTTATAAAATGTCTAAATAATTTAAAGTGATTTAAAACAGAGAAGAAAATAAATAAAAGCAAAAACAGAAAAACGAAAACTAAACCAAAAGGAAAGGAGAAAGACCCCCGGGCTTCGGCCCATTCCCTCGCACCCGGTCAGCCCAGGTGGCCCAGCTGCCACCTCCCCACCTCTGTCACCACCTCCCCCACGCCCCCCACTGTTCGTCCGACCGCGCCCGCGTCGCCGTCGGACCAGCTCGCCGCCCCGCGCCGATACAGGCCCCTGGAGAGGATAAGGGCGCTGACGCCGCGCCCTCTCGAGCTCCCCTCCCCACTTGCCCCCCTGCTCTCCTCCTCGATCTCCGCCCCCCCGCTCGCTCCTCAGATCTGCCCAGCGCGCCCATGGCCGCGCCGCCGTGCTAACCACGGCCACCATCGTCCCCGAGCCCCTCCAACTAGTCTCCGAGCACCGTCATCCTCCTCTACGTCCTCCACGCTGATGATTAGGATCCGGGGAGCTCTACAGCGCGGGATCCCCGTCGTCGTCTTCCTCGGGTCGCCGCTGTCGCCATCGACCCCGACCAACGTCAACCTCCCGTCTACGTCGCGCCGCTGCTGCTACTAATCCGTCACCGGGCCCCCGTGCGCCCACTCGGTGAGCTCCCGCGCCCCGCTCTCCTTTTCCCTCGCGCACCGTAGCTGCCTATTCGCCGTTGCCTAGAGCCCGTCGCCGTGGATCGCCTCGCCGCCGTGGCCGTACTCTCTGTCGTGCTCTCCTGAGCACAGCATCTTGTTCCTGGTGCACCCAGGAACCCAACGCGCCCGCTCGCGCGCTGCTCCGTGGCCGCTGGCTCCTAGCTCGGTGAACGCCCGAACGCATCACCGCACGCGCTCGTCGCCGGCAGCCGTCCGGTGACCATTTGGTCCCGGGCTCATGCTTGTTGTGCTCGCACGCGCCCGTAGAGGCCTCCTGACCATTTAGGGTACTTGCTGCCGTGCTGCAGCGCCGTTTCCCTCTCGCGGCCGAACGCCGGCGTCCGCCCCGCTCGTCACCGGTGACGCTGCGGTCCTCCTCCGGCCATGCCACCGCCCCCGCTAGATGCGCCTCTGCGCGTTCGTTCGAACGAGCCCAGGCGCGCGCGGATCCGTGCACTGTGTGCATTTTCCGGCGAACTCCGGCGGGCCTGCGCCGTGCTTTTGGTCGCCGGCGGCGGGAACCGCCCCTGCTGACCTGGCACCGCGGGTCCCGCCACCTGGGCCACTGACTGGTGGGCCCAGGGCCCCCTGTTGACCTGTTGACTGGGTCAACATGCTGACTGGGCAGCCCAGTGGCACTGACATGCGGGCCCATGCCATAAAACAAATAAAACAAATATATAAACTGCTAATTAATTTAGGTAATTACCTAAAACTTAATTAGACACTGACAGGTGGGCCCAATAGGTTTACTAACTAATTTTAGATTAGTTTAAACTCTGTTTAACCCACTATCTATGACAGGTGGGTCCCCCATGTCAGTTTTGACTGGTCAACCGACCAGTTGACCTGCTGACGTCACTCTTATGTCATGCTGACGTCATAAATTCATTTTCGAATTAAATAATTAATTAATTAAATTCCAGAAATTAATATAATCTTTAGAAAATCATATCTTTTAATCCGTAACTCGGATGAAAATACTTTCTACATGAAAGTTGCTCAGAACGACGAGACGAATCCGGGTACGCAGCCCGTTCGTCCGCCACACACCCCTAGCATACCGAACACGCAACTTTCCCCCTCCGGTTCACCGGTCCGAAAACGCGAAACACCGAGAATACTTTCCCGTATGTTTTCCCCCTTCGTCGGTATCACCTACTACCGCGATTGGGCACACCTAGCAACGTTACTTGTCATGTCATGCATCGATATGCATTTGTTTGCATTGTATTCATTGTTTCTTCCCCCTCTTCTCTTCGGTAGACTACGAGACCGACGCTGCTGCTGCCCAGTTCGACTACGGAGTTGACGACCCCTCCTTCTTGCCAGAGCAACCAGGCAAGCCCCCCCCTTGGTCACCAGATATCGCCTATTCTACTCTATACTGCTTGCATTAGAGTAGTGTAGCATGTTACTGCTTTCCGTTATATCTATCCTGATGCATAGCCTGTCCTTGTTTCTACTGTTGATACCTTTACCTGCAATCCTATATGCTTAGTATAGGATGCTAGTATTTCCATCATTGGCCCTACATTCTTGTCGGTCTGCCTTGCTATACTATTGGGCCGTGATCACTCGGGAGGTGATCACGGGTATATACTATACATACATACATACTATACAGATGGTGACTAAAGTCGGGTCAGCTCGAAGAGTACCCGCGAGTGATTCACGGATTGGGGGCTGAAAGGACCTTTGTCCCGACGGCCCTCTGTGTGGATCTTTGTGGCGGAGCGACAGGGCAGGTTGAGACCACCTAGGAGACAGGTGGGCCTGGCCCTGTTTGGCGTTCGCGGATACTTAACACGCTTAACGAGATCTTGGTATTTGATCTGAGTCTGGCTACTGGCCTATACGCACTAACCATCTACGCGGGAGTAGTTATGGGTATCCCGACGTCGTGGTATCAGCCGAAGCACTTCGTGACGTCAGCGACTGAGCGGCGCGCGCCGGGTTGGACTGCGTTAACGCAACTTCCTTTGTAATGGAGGTTGCTAGGTCTGCTCACCGGCCGCGTACGCAACGTGCAGGTGTGCTCAGGGCGATGGGCCCAGACCCCTGCGCGCTTAGGTTTAGACCGGCGTGCTGGCCTCTCTGTTGAGCCTAGGTGGGGCTGCGACGTGTTGATCTTACGAGGCCGGGCATGACCCAGGAAAGTGTGTCCGGCCAAATGGGATCGAGCGTGTTGGGTTATGTGGTGCACCCCTGCAGGGAAGTTAATCTATTCGAATAGCCGTGATCTTCGGTAACAGGACGACTTGGAGTTGTACCTTGACCTTATGACAACTAGAACCGGATAATTAATAAAACACACCCTTCCAAGTGCCAGATACAACCGGTGGTCGCTCTCCCTCAGGGATACGAGGGGAGGATCGCCGGGTAGGATATGCTATGCGATGCTACTTGGAGATGCTACTTGGAGGACTCCAACCTACCCTCTTCTGCCGGTTGCAAGACGAAGGTGACCAGAAGCGTAGTCTTCGATAAGACTAGCTATCCCCCTCTTATTCTGGCATTCTGCAGTTCAGTCCACTGATATGGCCTCCTTACACATATACCCATGCATATGTAGTGTAGTTCCTTGCTTGCGAGTACTTCGGATGAGTACTCACGGTTGCTTTCTCCCCCCTTTTTCCCCTTTCCTTTCTTTCTGGTTGTCGCAACCAGATGCTGGAGTCCAGGAGCCAGACGCCACCGTCGACGACGACCCCTACTACACCGGAGGTGCCTACTACTACGTGCTGCCCGCTGACGACGACCAGGAGTAGTTAGGAGGATCCCAGGCAGGAGGCCTGCGCCTCTTTCGATCTTTATCCCAGTTTGTGCTAGCCATCTTATGGCAACTTGTTTAACTTATGTCTGTACTCAGATATTGTTGCTTCCGCTGACTCGTCTATGATCGAGCACTTGTATTCGAGCCCTCGAGGCCCCTGGCTTGTATTATGATGCTTGTATGACTTATTTATGTTTTAGAGTTGTGTTGTGATATCTTCCCGTGGGTCCCTGATCTTGATCGTACACATTTGCGTGCATGATTAGTGTACGATTGAATCGGGGGCGTCACAGCTTTTGTGTGCAAAGAGGCATTATTTTCATTCGAGGACGTGCCTTCCTCTTTGCCTCCTGCTGTCACTAACATTTTGCAGGAGTTCGCTGACGTTTTTCCACAAGACGTGCCACCGGGATTACCGCCTATTCGAGGGATTGAGCATCAGATTGACTTAATTCCCGGTGCTTCACTGCCAAACCGTGCACCATACCGTACCAATCCAGAGGAGACGAAGGAGATTATGCGTCAAGTACAAGAGCTTCTCGACAAAGGTTATATACGTGAATCCCTTAGTCCTTGTGCTGTTCCTATTATTCTAGTGCCGAAAAAGGATGGTACATCACGTATGTGTGTTGATTGTAGAGGCATTAATAATATTACTATTCGTTATCGTCATCCTATTCCTAGGCTAGATGATATGCTTGATGAATTGAGTGGCTCTACAATATTCTCCAAAGTTGATTTGCGTAGTGGCTACCATCAAATTCGTATGAAATTGGGAGATGAATGGAAAACAGCATTTAAAACTAAGTTTGGATTATATGAGTGGTTAGTCATGCCTTTTGGGTTAACTAATGCACCTAGTACTTTCATGAGATTAATGAACGAAGTTTTACGTGCTTTCATTGGACGATTTGTGGTAGTTTACTTTGATGACATATTGATTTATAGCAGATCTTTGGAAGAACATTTCTACCATTTACGTGCTGTTTTTATTGCTCTACGTGATGCACGTTTGTTTGGTAACCTTGGGAACTGCACCTTTTGCACCGACCGAGTATCTTTTCTTGGCTATGTTGTTACTCCACAGGGAATTGAAGTTGATAAAGCCAAGATTGAAGCTATTGAGAGTTGGCCGCAGCCCAAAGCGGTCACACAAGTGAGGAGTTTTCTTGGCCTCGTTGGATTCTATAGGCGTTTTGTGAGAGATTTCAGCACCATTGCTGCACCTCTCAATGAGCTTACAAAGAAAGATGTGCCTTTTCTTTGGGGTACCGCACAGGAAGAAGCCTTCACGGTATTGAAAGATAAGTTGACACATGCTCCTTTACTCCAACTTCCTGATTTTAATAAGACTTTTGAGCCTGAATGTGATGCTAGTGGAATTGGATTAGGAGGTGTGTTATTACAAGATGGCAAACCTGTTGCATACTTTTCTGAAAAATTGAGTGGGCCTAGTCTGAATTATTCTACTTATGATAAAGAATTATATGCTCTTGCTCGGACTTTAGAAACATGGCAACATTATTTATGGCCCAAAGAATTTGTTATACATTCTGATCATGAATCTTTGAAACATATTAAAAGTCAAGCTAAACTGAATCGTAGACATGCTAAATGGGTTGAATTCATTGAGACTTTCCCTTATGTCATTAAACACAAGAAGGGAAAAGAAAATGTTATTGCTGATGCATTGTCTCGTCGCTATACTATGCTTTCACAACTTGACTTCAAAATATTTGGTTTGGAGACCATCAAAGATCAATATGTGCATGATGCTGATTTTAAAGATGTAATGCAGAATTGTAAAGAAGGAAGAATGTGGAACAAGTTTGTTGTTAAAGATGGATTTGTGTTTCGTGCTAACAAGCTATGCATTCCAGCTAGCTCCGTTCGTCTTTTGTTGTTGCAGGAGGCGCATGGAGGAGGATTAATGGGACACTTTGGCGTGAAGAAGACGGAGGACCTACTTGCTACACATTTCTTTTGGCCAAAGATGAGACGGGATGTTGAGCGTTTTATTGCTCGCTGCACTACATGTCAAAAAGCTAAGTCACGACTCAATCCTCATGGTTTATATATGCCTTTGCCTGTACCTAGTGTTCCTTGGGAGGATATATCTATGGATTTTGTTTTAGGTTTACCTCGAACAAAGAAGGGGAGGTATAGCATATTTGTTGTCGTGGATAGATTCTCGAAAATGGCACACTTTATACCATGTCATAAAAGCGATGATGCTGTTAATGTTGCTGATTTGTTCTTTCGTGAAATTATTCGCTTGCATGGTGTGCCAAATACTATTGTTTCAGATCGTGATACTAAATTTCTTAGCCACTTTTGGAGATGTTTATGGGCTAAGTTGGGGACTAAACTGCTTTTTAGTACTACTTGTCACCCCCAAACTGATGGACAAACTGAAGTAGTCAATAGAACATTGTCTACTATGCTAAGGGCTGTTTTGAAGAATAATAAGAAAATTTGGGAGGAATGCTTGCCTCATATTGAATTTGCTTATAATCGTTCATTGCATTCTACTACTAAGATGTGCCCTTTTGAAGTTGTGTATGGTTTCCTACCTCGTGCACCTATTGATTTGTTGCCTCTTCCATCTTCGGAGAAGGTTAATTTTGATGCTAAACAACGTGCTGAATTGATTTTAAAAATGCATGAGTTAACTAAGGAAAACATTGAGCGTATGAATGCTAAATATAAACTTGCTGGAGATAAGGGTAGAAAACATGTTGTGTTTGCACCTGGAGATCTTGTTTGGTTACATTTGCGTAAGGATAGATTTCCTGATTTGCGCAAATCAAAGTTAATGCCACGTGCTGATGGTCCCTTTAAGGTGTTAGAGAAAATAAATGATAATGCATATAAACTTGAGCTGCCTGCAGATTTTGGGGTTAGTCCCACTTTTAACATTGCAGATTTGAAGCCTTATTTGGGTGAGGAAGATGAACTTCCGTCGAGGACGACTTCATTTCAAGAAGGGGAGGATGATGAGGACATCAATACAATTGTTACACCCACAGCCCCTGCTGCTATACATACTGGACCAATTACTAGAGCTCGTGCACGCCAACTGAATTACCAGGTACTTTCGTTTCTTGGTAATGATTCTAATGTTCATGAGAATATGATGCTGCCTAAATTGGATACATTTGTTTTGCTTACAGATGAAGGGCCTAGCTTGGAGAAGGATGAACATTGGAGCAAGAACAAGCATGGAGATGATGGCATGCGCAAGGGGAACAAGAACGGAGTTACAAGTGATGATTTCAGGACTTTGAAGCCACCATAATGGGTGCATGAAGCCTTGGACGAAATATACAAGATGCCATTTCATGAATTTCGTCCCGAGGCTATTTTAGGTGCTGCGTCACCTTATTATTGGGCCAGGCCCATGTAATTTCGAAATACATAAGTATAGGCTATTTTTAGAGTCCGTATGTGTGGGGAAACAAGAGATAGGGTTGATTTCAGACCCCTCCACCAAGGGCCACGAAATTCCCCCCTCTTCCTCTATATATACAGCCCTTAGGGCATTGTTTAGACTTTGGGTTTTGTTTAGATTAAAAGTTCGCCATAGCTGCAACTTCGTGTACTTCGTTTGTGTTCAACGACCAGACAAAGGCGTCACAGAACCCCACCTTGATCAATAAAGCTTTCATCTTATATTCGCAATATCCAGATTGCAATCTCAGTTTCTTGCTTGTTCTTCGTTTGCTCACAGGAAACAGACCCTCGTGGTCAGGTTGATCGTGCTCCGGCGTGGTCAATAACCTCTCGGAGTTGGTTTAGCGATTGCTAAGGCGCGACGTCCTCGCACGTTCGTAGTCGGATCGTCAAAGTCGACTGCCACCAAAGCGATATCCATCATCTCATCGAAAGACGGGACACCTTTGCCTCTATCACAAACCTTCTTCAAGTTGTCAAAGAAATGGCCAAGTCTTTTTATGCTTGCAACTGGGTTCCGTCCCGGATTACGGAAGAAGATCTGAACAGATGTGTTGCAACTGGCGCTTTACCCAAACAGAGTGCAATCCATTGGAGAGCCCCCGGTCTAGAAAATCCTACTACGCCCAAGGATGGCGAAGTAGATGTGTTGGTTGATCATCTGAGCCGCGGTTTTAAACCTCCCGGATCAAAAAAATTCCGTGATGTGCTTGCTAGCTTCCAACTCCACCCTCAAGATATTGGACCTAATCTGTGTCCAATATTTGTAATTTTCAAGTGTTTTGCGAGGCTTATCTGCAATAAGAGCCGACCGTTGAACTGTTCAGAGGCTTCTTCTATTTAAACCGCCTTACTGAATTTACACATGGGCCCAATAATGAACTTGGTGGGGTCTCAGTTCAGAAAAGGAATGATGTCAGCTTCCCTCACGCCAAGCATCATAGTCACCCGAAAGACGGGAATCAGACTTGGTTCTATTGCCGAGACACGTCTCCAGATGATGAGAATCCTCTGTTGGGTTATCGTGCTCACTGGCTTACCAATACACATCCATTTCCCCAAAGGCTGACTACGAAAGAACAAGCCAAATATTCACCACAGCTTTCAAAGTTTAGAGCCTTTTTGGCTAATGGTTTAACAGGCATTGATTTCATTCGCTGCCGGATATCTTCGGGCATTTTACCTTTAAGTCGCCGCCCTAGTTTAATGTGTGAGTATATAGGGGATTTGAAAGACTCTCAATGGCACACTGACATTCAACTAACTGACGCTAAAATTATTGAAGTTGTCAAGAAAATACTAGATGAACCGGTGGTTATCTACAGTAAAATAGGGCTTAGTCCTTTCTGCATTTCCAATAAACCGCCAGCTCTAAGAATCACATAACTCTTGTTTTAATCTGTTCCCCTTTTTATATTTCCTTATAATTTTTGTCAATCTTCGACAGGGTGATGATCCGTTCTGGAAGAAGAAACCGCAGGATAAACCGTCCAAGATGCCTCGCCCCAAGACCAAGGTCGTCAAAAGGTCTGCCAAGAAGAAAACCGCCGAGTCTGCCAAGCTGAACATCGATGATGATCCTAATAACCAGGAATCAGAGGTAGAACTTGATTCTCTTGGTTCCTTTTTCATACACCTCATTGAGAATGACCATTATCAATATGACGCTATGGCTAGCCGGGCTGATGATGTAGAGGTAATTATTCTTTCCTCCGGTTCAGACCCTCTGCCAACACAAAAGACCCATCGAGCAAACCGGAAAGTAAGATTTTCACACCATCATGCTTATCTGGATCCAAATTTTCTTCTGAAGGAACAGCAACAAGAAGCTCGCCGCACAACCCGGCATAGTGGCCAGGTGGTTACCTCGTCCGGTTTACCGAACACGCCGATTCGTAAACGTCGCCCAGAGGTTTCACCTATTCCTGACCCATCTTATCCCAAGGCAGGCTATTTCTGACAACCTCTTAATCTGTCTGATTCAAACTATCAGGGAACATCTCATTCATCTTCTGGCGAGTCAACAGGGACACAGCTTCCACCCCTTAAAACTATTCTTGGGTAAGTATACAAAACTAATCCTTTATACCTTGCGCCTTCTTAATATACTAACCTTTGTTTCCATTCATTTCAGAGCCAAAGCCAGACTAAGAAAAAAGGCCAAGTTGAATAAACTGGCTGATGATGACACGGCAGCTGACCCGGAAAAAGACTCCAGAACCGTCTGAACCAAATACTGATGTTGTCCTTGATGATCCGCAAGCACAAGATCATGACACCTTTGTTGAGCAAGTGGAAATCGATCCGATGACTCATGAAGATAATCCGCCAAGCCCAACCGAAGCTGCTGATGATAAAATGGACGATGTTGTCGTTACTGACATCGGCTACACAGCTCCTGGCAACCCCACTGCTCTGTCAAAACATAGCGCCAAAGAAGAATTTTCTGCTATAGACAAGGGCAAGTGGAAGGTGGATTTGGAAAGTTATGCCCATCTCAGCGCCCAACATAGCCACTCTGGGTTTTTAATCCGGCTGTATACCAGTTGTGATTATGAAGCCGAGTTATTGAACATGATGAAGGAGCGATATGCGGTAAACAATGCTGATTTCTGTATAACTACTCTTCCTTATAATCGGTTTAGTGCTACTAACTCCAGTAGTCCCCAAGGGCCGGTTTATAGTACTGATATGAACCGGGACTTTGTAGAAAATACTTCAACTTTCCCTGTGTAGCCCCTAAGGACCGGTTTATCTGTTCAAGATGAACCGGGTCTTTTTACTATCAAACTCAACATTCATGTACAAATCCGTGTAAACCAGTGAACCACCAAGCTGATTGATGGCAGCAAAATCCAAATTCTTTAACTTGAGCAAATATGCATTAGTCCCCAAGTGCCAAGTATATGACTTTTCATGTGCTTGGGACTTTGTAATAATTTTGGAGAAGAAGCAATAGCCATTAGCCCCAAGTGCCAAGTGTATGACTTGTCATGTGCTTGGGACTTCAAATGTATACTACCAACTGACAAATTGCATACCTCTTGCAGGCTGAGCTTAGCAAAAAGGAAACCCAAGTCGCCGACCTTCAAGAAAATATCAAAACTCAACAAGCCGAGACTTCCAAGGCCAAAGAAGAACTGACCAACGCTTTAGCTGCTAAGGAAAAACTGAAGGAGACTTTAAAAGTGAGCGGGCAAGCTGGGATACAAAGAAAACCACTCTGCTAAAGAAGGCTGAGGATGCTGAAGCGGCTCTTAATCCGGTCGTGGAGGAGTTAACTGGCTTAAAGCAGCAGATAAATGCCATGACTACTATTGTCTTTGGTAAGTAATCATCTTCACAAACCGTAAACATGTATTATCAAATAGACTGTTGGTTTACCAATATTTGTGTCGACACAGGGAGTCATGTTGCTCATCTTGGCTCGGACATGCGTCAAAGCCTGAAAGCTGCCTATACATTTATAAAGCAGCTATATACCGGCGTACATTGGGTCATCCGCACAGCCTCTCATAATAAACCGCCCCCAACCTTGATCAAGGATACAGTGGTAAGGCTAGCTGTGATGCCTGCTTGGATTGAGGAGCTGAAGAGATCAGTTGCCAGGGCGGGTGCTCTTACCGCATTGACTCAAACCAAAGCCTGGATCTCTGATCTTGACCCGGCCGATCTTGGAAACGGCTATCCAAGCATAAAAGAGGACGGGTCAGGTTTTGATAATGATGACCTCAGAACTTTGACAAGGAAGATGCGTCCACTGGCTAGCAAATTGGCTGAAGTAACTGATCTGTCACATTATCAGGCGATTTATGATGCCAACAACAAGAAGGTTAACCCACCAAGTTGCAACGCTCCGGATCTTATTCCGCCAATCCGTAAGCATACTTATGCTCCTGATGTTGACCCCTCCTCACTTATAAGAAATGAAGCTGTATTCAGAGCCTTAACTGGGATTGATTGGTCAACCAATGAATTCGAGCAACTGGGTAGAGAAGAGGAGGGTGAACCGGCGCAGGATAATCCACAACCTTCACGCCAGCCCGATCAAGATTCATAAACCGGTAGCCATTTTAGCTTCTTCCCTCTACAAGACTTGTTTGAAACAATTGTTCTTATGGGCATCAAACCGCCTTGTAATAGGCTAGTTTAAACGCTTGGTCTGTTATGCCATCGTGCATATTTACTTTGCATGACACTGTTAATCTGCATGTTAATATATGCTATGTCTACTTATGATACTTTAGCACCATGGAATCTGCTCCTATAATTAATAAAAAATGTCTTAGCGGTGTACCGCTAGACGGGTTATCTTGCCCAATGACATGGCTAGGCATAAAAATAACCATACACAATGTAAGATATACCATACCTGTGATATTTTATCACACCGCTGGTTCAGCAAGCCGGTATAATAAGGGTGATAACCCATAATTTCAATACTGGTAATCATCATCTGTTCATCGGTCTATGAACGGGCCTAGGCCGGATCAATAAACACCGGACAATAGTTTTTCGCTTGCTGGTGACTTATAGTCAAAGGCCAGGCCAGGTTAACAAGCATACTCATAAAGCATTATAAACCGAAAAAATCAAGAAAGATTTAAATAGTCATAATTGTGGTGTTGCACTGATCAAGAGGGTTTAAGCTATGGTTCGGATATGACCAAAGCCCCCAAATGATTTCCCTGGTGGCATTATGCCTATCAAGAGGTGTAGCTATGGTTCGAATACGACCAAGCTCCCAAGTGATTTCCCTGGTGGCCTTATGCCTATCAAGAGGTGTAGCTATGGTTCGAATACGACCAAGCCCCCCAAGTGATTTCCCTGGTGGCCTTATGCCTATCAAGAGGTGTTGCTATTGTTCGAATACGACTAAGCCCCCAAGTGATTTCCCTGGTGGCATTACGCCAATCAAGAGGTGTAGCTATGGTTCGAATACGACCAAGCCCCCAAGCGATTATGTGGGCTGTGCCCAAGGGGTACCTATGTTTGAGTTGTGTTGTGCAACAGAATCTCTTTGGTCCCTATAATTCGGGCATTAAGCCTCCAAGTAGACCAGAGCTTATGCTCATATAAAGTTATAATATTGGCTTGATAGCCGGATTACCAAGGTAATCAGAGCTATGCTCTTATAATATGGGCTTGGCAGCCGAATTACCAAAGTAACCAGAGCAGTGCTCTTATAATATGGGCTTGATAGCCGGATTACCGAAGTAATCAGAGCTGTGCTCTTATAATATGGGCTTGATAACCAGATTACCAAAGTAACCAGAGTTGTGCTCTTATAATATGGGCTTGATAGCCGGATTACCGAAGTAACCAGAGTTGTGCTCTTATAATATGATAATATTGGCTTGACAGCCAGATCAAGAGGAAATCATAACTTCGTGGCTAAGCCGGAAGCTCCCGATAACCAAAAACTCATTTAAGAGAACGACAGAAGCCCCGCTTTAGCAAGGATGCCGGTTTATTATATCAATCATAATATATACATTGTCTAAATATGTACATAAGGTGAGCATGTGGCTCAAGTGTAGTATGGCCTAAGCTGAGCAATATTCCAAGGCCGACGGGTCTCCTCCTCCGACGTGTGTGAGTCCTTGTTGTCTCGAACATCGACAAGGTAATATGACCCGTTGTTTAGATTCTTGCTGACCACAAAGGATCCTTCCCAAGGTGGGGATAGCTTGTGCATATCAGTCTGATCCTAGATGAGCTGGAGTACCAGATCGCCTTCTTGAAAATTTCTAGTTTTAACCCGACGGCTGTGGTAACGGCGCAGATCTTGCTGGTAAATCTCCGAACGAGCCGCTGCGATGTCACGCTCTTCAGCTAACTGGTCAAGTGCTTCCTGACGTTCTTCTTCATTGTCAGCTTCAACATAAGCCGCCACAAGGGGCGAGTCATGACAGATGTCACTAGGGATAACTGCCTCTGCTCCATAAACCATGAAAAAGGCGTATGACCCATAGACCTGTTGGGGTGGTATTAATGCTCCATAACACGGAAGGTAACTCCTCGACCCAACAACCCGGCGTCCTCTGCAAGGGAACCATAAGCCGGGGTTTGATACCTCTCAAAATCTCTTGATTGGATCTCTCAGCTTGACCATTAGACTAGGGGTGAGCTACTAATGATACATCAAGCCGGATATGCTCACGTTGACAAAAATCTTCCATAGCTCCATTGGAAAGGTTAGTGCCATTGTCAGTTATAATGCTATGTGGAATGCCAATTCGAAAGATCACCTTCTTCATGAATTGAACCGCCATTGTTGTGTCACACTTACTCACTGGCTCTGCCTCTATCCATTTAGCAAACTTGTCAACTACCACCAAGAGATGGGTCTTCTTATCCTTGGATCTCTTAAAGGGCCCAACCATATGAAGTCAGACTGCAAACGGCCAAGTAATTGGAATCATCCTTAACTCCTGAGGTAGAACATGAGCTCGACGTGCAAATTTCTGAAAACCATCACACCTTCTAACCAAGTCCTCAACATCAGCATGAGCCGTCAGCCAATAAAAACCGTGACGAACAGCTTTGGCTACCAGAGATTTTGAACCGGCATGATGACCACAATCCCCTTCATGGATCTCACATAGAATCTCACAACCTTCTTCAGGAGACACGCAACACTACAAGGCTCCTGTCACACTGCAATGATGCAACTCTCCGTTGACAATAGTCATTGACTTGGACCGCCGGATTATCTGCCTGGCCAAAACTTCATCCTCAGGTAACTCGCCCGAGGTCATATATGCCAAATAGGGAACTATCCAATTCGGGATAACATGAAGAGCTGCCACCAACTGAGCCTTCGGGTCAGGAATAGCCAAATCCTCCTCTATGGGTAACTTGACCGACGGGTTATGAAGGACATCAAGAAAAACACTAGGTGGCATCGGTTTATGTTGAGAACCCAACCGGCTTAAAGAGTCCGTCGCTTCATTCTTTCTTCGGTCCACATGCTGAACCTGATAACCCTTGAAGTGACCAGCAGTAACATCCACCTCCCGTTGATAAGCCGCCATGAGTGGATCTTTGGAGTCCCAAGTACCTGATACTTGTTGAGCTACCAAATCCGAGTCACCAAAGCACCTAACCCGGGTTAAGTTCATCTCCTTAGCCACTCGAAGACCGTGGAGTAAGGCCTCATATTCATCTATTATTAGTGCAAGGAAACATTAAGCGAAGAACATAACAAAATTTATCACCTTGAGGGGAAGCTAGCACAACTCCAGTCCCCGAGCCCTCCAATTGCCTTGACCCATCAAAGTATATAGTCCAATATGTGTTATCCGGCTTTTCCTCCGGCGTCGGCAACTCTGTCCAGTCATTGATGAAATCCACAAGTGCATGGGACTTGATTGTCGTACGAGGCATATACTTTAACCCGTGAGGTCCAAGCTCAATGGCTCACTTGGCAATCCGGCCAGTTGCCTCCCTGTTTTGGATTATATCTCCCAAAGGAGCAGAACTGACCACAATGATGGGATGACCCTGAAATTATTGTTTAAGCTTCCGGCTTGCCATGAAAACTCCGTACACCAGCTTCTGCCAATGTGGGTATCTCTGTTTGGACTCAATGAGAACCTCACTGATATAATAAACCGGCCGTTGAACCGGATATTCCTTGCCTGCCTCCTTTTGCTCTACCACAATAGCCACACTGACAGCCCTGGCATTGGCAGCCACATATAGCAACAATGGATCTTTATCAATAGGAGCAGCAAGGACAGGTGGCTCGGCTAACTGCTTTTTCAAATCCTCAAACGCCGCATCAGTAGCATCACTCCAGACAAAATTATCTATCTTTTTCATCATCTGATATAGAGGGATAGCTTTCTTCCCCAACCGGCTGATAAACCGGCTCAACGCTGCAATACGACCCGCCAGACGTTGAACATCATTGATACACGCCGGTTTAGCCAGAGAAGTAATTGCCTTGATCTTTTTCGGGTTAGCCTCAATACCCCTATTAGACACCAAAAAACCCAAGATCTTGCCTGTCGGTACACCAAAGGCACACTTGGCCAGATTAAGCATCATCTTATAAATTTGGAGATTATCAAAAGTTTCCTTCAAATCATCTACCAATGTTTCCTCTTTCCTAGACTTCACAACAATATCATCCACATAAGCAAGAACATTGCGCCCAATCTGAGTATGAAGACAATTCTGCACACAGCGTTGATAAGTCGCCTGGGCACTCTTGAGCCCAAAAGGCATATACACAAAGCAGAAGGCTCCAAAGGGAGTTATAAAAGTTGCCTTCTCCTGGTCCTTAACTGCCATCTTGATCTCATGATAACCAGAATAAGCATCCAAAAAACTCAAACGCTCACAACCCGCCATAGCATCAATAATCTGATCAATACGAGGGAGGGCGAAAGGATCAGCCGAAAAAGCCTTGTTTAAATCTGTGTAGTCCAAACACATGCGCCAAGTGCCATTCTTCTTAAGTAACAACACCGGTTTAGCCAACCACTCAGGATGAAACACTTCAATGATAAACCCAGCTGCCGGGAGTTGGGCTACCTCCTCACCAATAGCCTTATGCCTTTCTTCACTGAAGCGGCGGAGAAACTGCTTGATCGGTTTAAACTTAGGATCAATGTTAAGAGTGTGCTCAGCGAGTTCCCTCGGTACACCTGGCATGTCAGAAGGCTTCCATGCAAAGATGTCCTGGTTCTCACGGATGAACTCGATGAGCGTGCTTTCCTATTTTGGACCTAGATTAGCACTGATGCTAAACTACTTGGATAAATCGCCAGGAACAAAATCAACTAACTTGGTTTCCTCAGCCGATTTAAACATCAGAGCCAGATCATGCTCTGTAGTTGGCTTTTTCAAAGAAGTCATATACGCCGGATCAACATTGCCCTTATAAAATTTCAACTCCTCTGTTGCACAAACCGACTCATCATAAGCCGCATCACCTTCTTCACACTCCAAAGCTATTTTCTGGCTTCCATGTACCGTGATGGTCCCCTTATGACCCGGCATCTTGAGTTGCAGATAAACATAACAAGGTCTTGCCATAAACTTAGCATAAGTCGGTCGTCCAAACAGGTCATGATAAGGGCTCTTGATTTTCACCACCTCAAAGGTCAATGTCTCTGATCTAGAGTCATGATCATCTCCATAAGCAACTTCCAGGGCTATCTTACCAATTGGATATGCCGACTTACTTGGCACCACTCCATGGAAAACAGTGTTTGTCATTTTAAGATTTTTATCCGTCAACCCCATACGATGGAAGGTGTCATAATAAAGGATATTGATGTTGCTCCCTCCGTCCATGAGTACCTTGGTGAACTTATACCCTCCAACCTAAGGCGCAACCACCAAAGCCAGATGACGCGGATTATCATCCCGGGGCAGATGATCCTCTCGACTCCACACAATGGGATACTCAGACCAGCGCAAGTAACGGGGTACTGCCGGTTCAACTGAGTTTACTGCCCTTTTATGAAGCTTCTGATCCCGCTTGCACAAACTCGTGGTGAAGACGTGATAGTGTTCACTATTCAACTGTTTCAGGTTACTCTGATATCCAGACCTCCGCTGCTGATTCCCCTGATTAGACTGTTGATGGTAACCGCCCTGATTGCCTTGATGACCTTGATGATCTTGATGACCCTGGAAACCAGAGCCTGAACCGCCACCACCGTAACCCAGACCCTATGAACCGGATCCTGGACCGCCTCCCGGTCCATGCTTGCTTTGAAAAAGATTTGAAATCTTGAACTCCTTCATGATGTAACAATATTTCCAAAGATGAGTAGACGATCTTTGATGTGTACCATGCTTCGGGCAGGGCTGATTCAACATATGCTCAAGATTAACGCCTGATCCTCCGGTCTGCGGGGGTGGTCTTCCCTTACGTCCCTGGCCATTATTCTGTGCACTGGTATTTGCACTTACCATTACCCCCTTGACTCACCGCCGGGTTATGGTGCTACCCTTTGGTGCTACTGCTCTTCTTTCCCTTTCTCGGCTTGTCATCATCAGACTCGGGGTCTTTGGTACTATCAGAGTCAGCGTACTCAACTAGAGTAGCCATAAGTGTCCCCATGTCATTGCAGTGACGTTTGAGCCGCCCTAATTTCTGCTTGAGGGGTGTAAAACGGCAATTTTTCTCCAACGTCAAGACTGCTGAATAGGCATTGATCTGGTCCGACGAGTGCAGTATCGTTGAAACCCGGCGCACCCAATGGGTTGTTGACTCACCTTCTTCCTGGACACAGGAGACCAAATCCACAATTGACATGGGCTGCTTGCGTGTATCCTTGAAATTCTGGATAAAGCGTGCTTTCAGCTCGGCCCATGACCCAACGGAGTTAGCCGGCAATCCCTTCAAGCAAGTACGAGCCGTTCGTTCTAACATCATGGTGAAATACTTATCACATGCAGCCTCATCGACATCCAATAATTCCATCGCCATCTGATAAATCTCAATCCACTCTTCAGGAGGTAAATCGGCCGTGTAGTTGGGTACCTTACGGGGACCATTGAAATCCTTGGGCAACGATACATTACGCAAAGTCGGGGTCAAACACGGCACACCCAAAGACCTGAAATATACTCCTGTCTCAACCGAAGCCGTCGGATGAACCAGAGAAGGTTGACGAGCCGCGTACTACGCCGCTAACTCGACCTCTCGACGTGCTCTACCTTGGTCCACCACGTTCTGAGCACCGGCACCACCGCCTGCCGGGTTATGGCCACAAGGCGGATTACGATTCCATGCACTGCTTGACACAGCCAGTTCATCAATATGTCTGTTGTAACTCTAGCTTGGGCGAGGGGTGGAATGAATCCTCTCACGGCTGTACGAATAAGCCTGCTGCTGAGCCAAGGCCGTCTGAAGGAGCTCTCTAGCCCGCCGCGTCTCAACTTCCACTAGGGACTCGCCTTCGACTGGGAGAGCCGCCAATCATGAAGCGGGGGCGACCATGTTATCCAAGGGGTTAGAGTAATGACCCAACAACGTCGGCACATGATGCGGCATCGGTGCATGCTACGACGGGTTATTGCCCTGATGAGGCGGGTCTATCGTGCGCGGTTGAACCGGTGCACCTGTTCCTGGTGCTCCAGTCCGGTTTGTCACTGGCTGGTTACTGGTCCCTGCTCCGGGCGTGTTGAAGAGGTTTCTCGCTTCGTAAACCAAAGGTAGGCAGGTCTGATGCCTTCTCCTCATGACATCATTCGATGCTGTCTGATCCAGCATAAGCCGAAAGGACTCCGATAGAACCCACTGCACCTGAGCCTCTAACTCGGCCCGCATCGTGGCCATCCTTACGTCTTCGGCTGCTAGGTATTCCTTGGCTTGAGCTATCTGGTCTCTCACCTTGGTGACCTCCGCATTATGCTCATCCCGATTTGCTGCATTAACCTCAATCGTCATCAGTGTTGCTAAAGCGTCAAGTAAACCGGACAGAACTTGAGCCGGCGGGCGCGCAGGGCCTCCTGCCCCGACCGCCGTTGCCGCTGCTAAACCGAAAATTAACGCCACCGTAGTTGAATAATTCTGCCCTGGCTGTGTACCGGCCATGAAAATTGCAACTCAGTTCAGCGGTTCGTGGGGATCCGAAATACTGTCTCCATCGGGATAGCCCCCAAGCGGGTCGTCTTGCAGCTGGTATAATGAATCGGTTTCTCTAGTAGATGATTCACCATCGAAGTAAATCACGGTTTCACCACCAGACACAGATCTATCCACAGATTCTGCCCTGTGGATGACTCCCACGAAGGCACGCTTCATGGTAGGCTGAACCCGAGCGGGTCTCGCACGCTGAGCCATCTCAGTGATGTCGGTGCAGATGTCCGGCTCATGGCCTGGTTCGCCAATCTTGCCAATGAAGACGTGAATCCCACCTAAGGGGACCCGGTACCCGTACTCAATGGAGTCGGCCTCGGGGCCCCAGCCTGCATCGTCGATGTAGCGGTTGCCGTGGTGACTCTTGGTCATCCGGCCCATGGCGTATCCCTTGATCCCTTCGAAACTGCCCATTAAGAACTCGAAACCATTGTGTGATAGCCCCATTGTGGGCGCCAACTATCATGGAAACGTCACGACAGATGTCCTAGTGTGAGGACTTAGTCGTGGAGCCATCGCGTTGAGGTTAGCTTAAAGGGGTTAATAGGACAAAGGACACGGGAGTTTATACTGGTTCGGCCCCTTACGATGAAGGTAAAAGACTAGTCCAGTTTGTAGTTGGTATTGCTAGGGTTTCGATGAACAGGGAGCGAATACGCTTGACTCGGCTCTCGATCTCTTGTTTTCCTGTCCCTAAACCGTCGCCGGGTCGTCCCTTTATATGCACAGGTTGATGCCCGGCGGTTTACAGAGTCCCGGCCGGCTCATAGATGTGTCCGACTCGGTTTCTACCTTTCCTGTCTTACAATACAAGTTATACATCTTATGGCGGTTTACATCTACAGAACATAATCTGCCTTTGGGCCTTGGGCCTTCTTGTTAACTCTCCTTCGTAAAGTGTCGTACTCCTTGTCCTCGTGGGCTTTGTTAGGAACAACTTACTATGAGTATAATCCAGCCCCTCCTGGGCGGTTTATACTCAATAGTTATACCCCCAACACGGGGCATCCCCAAGCTTAGGCTTTTGGTTGTCCTTGGATTTTACCATGGGGTGCCTTGGGCATCCCCAAGCTTAGGCTCTTCCCACTCCTTGTTCCAAAATCCATCAAATCTTTACCCAAAAACTTGAAAACTTCACAACACAAAACTCAACAGAGAATCTCACAAGCTCCGTTAGTATAAGAAAACAAATCACCACCTTAAGGTACTGTGATGAACTCATTCCTTATTTATATTGGTGCTAAACCTACTGTATTCCAACTTCTCTATGGTTCATACCCCCCAATACTAGCCATAGATTCATGAAAATAAGCAAACAACACACGAAAAATAGAATCTGTCAAAAACAGAACAATATGTAGTAATCTGTAGGTTTCGAATACTTCTGTAACTCCAAAAATCCTGAGAAATTAGTACATCCTAAATAATTTGTATATTGATGTACTGCAGTTGGAATCAGTATTTTATCTCTCTCTGGTTAAAAATTAAAATTATTCTCGTGAGCGCATACTTTCTGTTTTTTTCAGCAAGATCAAATACCAATCATCCAAGAAGATCCTAAAGGCTTTACTTGGCACAAACACTAACTAAAACATAAAAAACAATCATAACAGAGTATAGATGATTTATTTATTACTAAACATGTCAGGACCCTGATTCCAAGTCACATCGATCTAGCTGCTAACACCTCATATCACTTTGCGGCCTCACACACGGTATTCCCACGGGTGTCGCCTTACCATGGCCTAGGACCGTTTGAGCCTTTTGGCTCATGTACGGGGACAGGCATACATGAATCAACATCGAGCATGTCGGTCAGCAGCGTGCGAATCCGGGCTGTAGCACTGGGCTAACAGGACTCCGGTGAACCGGGCTGTAGCAGGCTAGGCAGGACTCCGGATGTCACCGCGTGACATTTCCCCGAAGGGACAGGCACGGGAACGACGTGAATCACATGCCGGCCAGTCAAGTGTTCCGAAGCAGTAGTGCTGGGCTAGCAGGACTCCGGTGAACCGGGCTGTAGCAGACTACCATGGCTCATGGAAGCACAAGACTACATTTTTCCATAAGAGAGGCTACCAAGGATAAACAACTAGGTTGTTAGATCCCACACATACCAAGCATTTCAATCATACACACAATATGCTCGATATGTGTAAATACAACATGGCATCACAACATAACTCTTCAACTCAAGTATTTATTCATTAGGCTCCGAGGAGCCAAGTATTACAAACATGGGTCTCATGACCCCAACATACAGAGCATACAAGCAACGAGCACATGCGGAAGCTTAACTTGTGTGAGTACAGACAACTACAAATGAAGAAGGCTGAGAAGCCTGACTATCTGCAATACCCTGCCGAGGGCACAAGATCATAGCTGAGGTATCAAGCTAAACGTCGAAGTCCACATGGAACTACAAGCGAGACTGACGTCTCTCTGCAAAACATAAAATAGGCAAACGTGAGTACAGATGTACCCAGCAAGACTTACATCAGAACTAGCTACATATGCATCGGTATCAACAAAGGGGGTAGTGGAGTTTAACTGCAGCAAGCTAGCTTTGACTCGGTGGCTATCCTGAACTACGACTGCAAGTAACTCTTTTGAGGTGGCGCACACGAGTCCACATATTCACCATATCAATACACCACTATGGAGCCGCTCCCGTCTCCCTACGAGAACGTCATCCATAGCAATCACGCTTATCTTGTGCATTTTAGATTATCCACTTTCACTTGTCTATGAACTGTATAGGCAACCAAGTAGTCCTTTACCGCGGACGCGACTATTCGAATAGATGATGTTAACCCTGCAGGGGTGTACTTCTTCATACACGCTCTCACCACTTACCGTCGTTTACACGACATGTACTCGGCAACCTTCAAGCGGAAGCCCAATGAGGGTGTCGGCCATGGCCTACCTAACACTCAAGTCTCTAGTCTAGGTTTATCGCCTATCCAGGTTCCATCCGCAGGGAGTCCGGCCGAGGTTTCCACATATGGCCCCGAACGATGTGTACAGGGTTCCGAGACACCAAACGGGCGCCCAGCATGCCCGGCCATGGTGTATCTACAGCATCATAGCCCACCCCTGGGGTCAGCGCTACGCACAGCCGCTAACACATATCCTACAAACACCAGAAACTAGTTGCAACTCCTGGACAGAGGACTAGGGTGGTTAAGAAGCCGAGAGGGTCAATTAAGGATCCCAATGCATGGTAGTAACTGGTTCTTAAATCACACATAGAGATCTCGGTGCTTAAGGACGGTTCCAATGAAGCAACCCACCATGTACTCCTACATGGCCTCTCATCGATACCTTTACCAAATCGTGTTCAACACACTTAGCTCACACACATTAGGGCATGTTCACAACTTTCTAATTCATCCCCGATGAATCAGACCTGGCACAACTCTAAGCAATAGCAGGCATGACAAACAAGCATGAATGAGTAGGCACATTAGGGCTCAAACAACTCCTACTCATGCTAGTGGGTTTCATCTATTTACTGTGGCAATGACAGGTCATGCAGAGGAAAGGGGTTCAACTACCGCAGCATGTAACAGTTGAAACATTCTTGTCCTAATGCAGTAAAAGAGAGCAGGAGCGAGAGAGTGGGATTGTATCAGAATGAACAAGGGGGTTTTGCTTGCCTGACACTTCTGAAGATAGTATAACTCTTCATCGGTGTCACCGAACTCGTCGTCGAAACACATTTACTGAGAGGGGACAATTACCGGCAAGGGAACATAAACAACATTCAATTAATGCAATGCACAAGCGAATGAATGATATGACATATTAAGGTACTGAATTGACCTAATGCAATATCTAGCCAATTTAATTGAAGTGGAACTCAAACAAGATCAAATTCCAACTCCAAATGTTATTTCATAAATTGCCCTAATCATCATTTGTCCTATTCAGTGAGGTTAACTTGTTCAAACATGCATGATCATGGCATAAACAGATTCTTCATATTTTTCTGATCATTTTCATATATAAATTATTTCATTTGGAGTTACAGTTGATTTTCTATGATTTTTAGAAGTTTAGGCAATTTTCTGGATTTTCTAACTAATTCCAGAAAATGAATTACTACATCAGCACTGCATCAGCATGACGTAAGCGAGTCAATGGGGTGGCCCTGGTCAAACTAAACAGTGGGTCCCGTGTGTCAGTGATTAGACTAAATAACCTAATTAAAAATAACCCTAACTAACTTGGTTAGCCGGGCGGGGCCCACATGTCATTGACCCAGGGGCTAAACCACTGGTGTTTAGCCGCCGACAACGACCAGACACGGCGGACGCTCGGGATCGCTCCTCCGGCGACCAAAAGCAATGCGGAGGGCATCTACGCGGAGCTGGCGAACATGCACATCCAATGGGGCAAGTGGGAGCAGCTGGGGTGGCCGGAGCTCGCCGGAATAGAGCTCGCGGCGGTGGCCAGCGTGCGGGTGTGCTCGGGGTCGGCGTTATACTGCACGGCAGGGGCCATGGAGGGGTGCTACGGGCACCTGGTGATGCGCTGAGCGCTATGACGCGCTCGGTTGCGGCTCTAGGTGACGGTGGCCACAGCGGCGTCATGGCCGGCGGAGCCAAGCTCCCAGCCGCGATGGCAAAGGTGTTAGCGGAAGCAAAAGAGCCAGAGGCGAGGGGGGATCGATGCAGAAGCTCACAAAGGTTGAAGTGGAGCGAACGGCGAGCTCGGAGGTGGACGGAGCTGAGCGCGGTGACGAGGGGGATCTCCGGCCACCGAACGGTGAGGAGGAGCTCGGTGGAGGCAGTGGAGCGCATACGGCGGCGTGTGGCTCATCGAGGAGGTCGGGGCGTCGACGCGGAGCTCGCAGGAACTTCGAGGAGGCGAGGGGGAGGCGATAGCTACGCAGGCGACAGCGGCGAGCTCGCGGGCGAATCGGCCATGGCAGGAGAGGCGAGGGACATAGCAGGGCGGGAGAGTCAGAGAGTCAGAGCGATCGGGGCGGCACCGAGTGATGAGGACATCAATACCATTGTTACACCCACAGCCCCTGCTGCTATACATACTAGACCAATTACTAGAGCTCGCGCACGCCAACTAAATTACCAGGTACTTTCGTTTCTTGGTAATGATTCTAATGTTCATGAGAATATGATGCTGCCTAAATTGGATACATTTGTTTTGCTTACAAATGAAGGGCCTAGCTTGGAGAAGGATGAACATTGGAGCAAGAACAAGCATGGAGATGATGGCATGCGCAAGGGGAACAAGAACAGAGTTACAAGTAATGATTTCAGGTCTTTGAAGCCTCCATAACGAGTGCATGAAGCCTTGGACGAAATATACAAGATGTCACTTCATAAATTTCGTCCAGAGGCTATTATAGGTGCTGCATCACCTTTTTATTGGGCCAGGCCCATGTAATTTCGAAATACATAAGTATAGGCTATTTTTAGAGTCCGTATGTGTGGGGAAACAAGAGATAGGGTTGATTTCGGACCCCTCCACCAAGGGCCACGAAATTCCCCCTCTCTTCCTTCATATATACAACCCTTAGGGCACCGTTTAGACTTTGGGTTTTGTTTAGATTAAAAGTTCGCCATAGCTGTAACTTCGCGTACTTCGTTTGTGTTCAACGACCAGACAAAGGCGTCACAGAACCCCACCTTGATCAATAAAGCTTTCATCTTATATTCGCAATATCCAGATTGCAATCTTAGTTTCTTGCTTGTTCTTCGTTTGCTCGTAGGAAACAGACCCTCGTGGTCAGGTTGATCGTGCTCCGGCGTGGTCAATAACCTCTCGGAGTTGGTTTAGCGATTGCTAAGGCGCGACGTCCTCGCACGTTCGTAGTCGGATCGTCAAAGTCGACTTCCACCAAAGCGATATCCATCATCTCATCGAAAGACGGGACACCTTTGCCTCTATCAAGTGGTATCAGATTTCCAGGTTGCTCGGTGAGATTTTACAGTTTTTCATAGTTTAGATCGAGTCTGTTCTTCATACCTACAGTCCACGAAAAAGCCACAAAAAAAATTAGGGTTAGTTCATCATATCCGAACCAATCTGAGCCTTTGCATAATCTTTTTAGGGTTTTGCTTTGTTGAATTTGCGGTTGCATCGTCGGTCTAGTTGCTGGTCTTAGAGTCTAGTCTTTTAGAGTTTCGAGTTCTGGTCATAAGTTGTCACGCCGCCGCCGCACCATCATCATCACCCCTGCCATCTACCACCACCGCTCCAAATCCGTATCCATATACCACCACCAATCCGTATCCATATACCACCACCGATCCATATCCATATACTACCACCGCTACCACCACCGCTGCCATATACCACCACCATATATCCACCATCAATCCGAGTTCCTTGCATATTAGGTTTGTTTTTGAGATCCATCTAGTTTCCGATTCGTGTTTCCTTGCCGGAGTAGGTTTGGGAAAAAAAAGAGTCCGGAAACCACCCTCCGTTTAGGCCCAAAATTTTTCGAAAACGCATTTTTCGAAACCTTTTCTGGCTATCCTATTTTTAGGTGTTTCTGAGTGTTTTGAGACAGGTGCCATTATAGGAAGTTTTTTTGACCCGTTTCCAGTTTTTGGGTTCGGGCAGTCGAAAAAAAAAATTGGTCGAAAAAATTTCGTGCCCATCCTGTCAGTTTGACCTGGGAAGAGTTTTGAGACACTCGCCATTATAGTGATTTTTCGCAAAAAAAAGCAGCGCAAAAAAAAGAGCGAAAAAAAATCCAGAGTGTGCTTTTCCCTTGTTTACGTGCCGCGCCGTGATTTTGTTGGTGTTCTAGGCTCGCGTCTCTAGCACAGTCTAGCCTAGGACCAGCACCGTACCGTCGTTGAGCGTTTATTCAACTTTGCATCTCTGAATTGATTATTGCTGACCCTTTTTGCTACCATATTATAAGCCTTCCCAGCTCCACATACATCTACGTCGTGCGTTTGACTCTCCCTGGTAATCGCTCTATCCAAGCTTTGAGAGTTTTTGACTACAACGGTTGCCGATCACCGCCTGCTGCTGGGTAAGAACTGGTAAGAATTTGAGATTTGCTTGACGGATTTGTGACACCCACCACCACCTCTTGTTAGTAGTCTGTAGGATCATATTCTTGTGTGTTTCTATTGCTGCTAACTATGCCCGGATCACAAGCCGACGAGACTGACTGGGAGAACATGACGAATAAGGATTTGCATGATAAATTTCAGCAAATGATGAGTGGACAGGTGCAAGATGTGCTAAACAGATTTGAAGAGGCCATGGAGAAGATAGATGGCATGGAGAAGACGTTCGAAACAAAGCTCGATAACAAGTTTAATGAATTGCTCGCGCGTCTTCCACCACCACCACCCGCTGCACCTAACGCACCTCTCCAACAACAACAACGACGACTACCTCCACGTCGCGAAACAGACCTTCGCCGAGCGAGCCGTGTTCCTCTTGCGTTTGGCCAAACTGTTGGTGCTGCTGTTGATACTTCTGTGGCTCCTGCTGCTGATGCGGAGGAGGATGATTATGTGGGAGATTATGAGGATGAGTTTGATCAAAATCAGCACTACGTGCAGCCACCTGCACCACCACCACCAGGTCGACCTCAGGTATATATTCGTGATGGTAGGCCTGCACCACCACCTCAGGTACGAGTTGATGTCCATATTCCTAAACTGAAATTGAATATTCCACCATTTGAGGGTAGATATGTTCCTGATATATATCTTACTTGGGAGTTAGAAACTGAACGACGATTTACATGTTTACAATATCCTGAGGAGAGACGAGTTGCTGCTGTTGTTTGTGCTTTCACTAGTTTTGCATGTGTATGGTGGTATGAACATTGTAGATTATATCCTATTCCAACTACTTGGGCTGCTTTGAAAACTGCTATGCGTACTCGTTGGGTTCCACCATATTATCAACGTGAATTGCTTCAAAAATTACAGCGCTTAAGACAAGGGAAAAATTCTGTAGAAGAATATTACCAGGAATTACAAACTGGCATGATTAGATGTGGTATTGTTGAGGAGAATGAAGCTATGCTTGCACGTTTTCTGCGTGGATTAAATAGAGAGATTCAGACCATTCTAGACTATAAGGAGTATACTAATATCACTCGTTTATTCCATCTTGCTTGTAAAGCTGAACGTGAAGTGCAGGATCAACAAGCATTGGCGCGAACTAACTTTTCTGCAGGCCGACCTTCATCATGGACACCGCGTGCATCTTCTACTTCAACTGCACCAGCACCTCAATCACGTGCCTCCTCCAGTCGTGATACAAGAAAACAGGCACAACCACCATTATCTGCCAAGAGCGCACCTGCTGGGCCTGCACAGAGTTCTTCTTCTTCCATGGCATCAACAGGGCACACAAGTGATATTATTTGTCTTTGTTGTAAGGGAGGAGGTCATTATGCGAGAGAATGCAAATCTCCGCGTGTGATGATTGCTACCGCGGATGGTGGATATGAGTGCGCTAGTGACTATGATGAGGAGACTTTGGCTCTTATTACACGTGAAGAACATGGTGGAGATGATTCTGATCATGAGACGCAATACATGGCTCCTGAAGACGCTGACATGTATGAATGTTTAGTTGCTCAACGTGTTTTGAGTGTGCAGGTCACACAAGCTGAGAAAAATCAGAGGCACAATTTGTTCCATACCAAGGGAGTTGTGAAAGAACGTTCTGTGCGCGTCATCATAGATGGAGGGAGCTGCAACAACTTTGCTAGCATGAAGATGGTGGAGAAGCTTTCTCTCACCACAAGACCACATCCACATCCTTACTACATCCAATGGTTCAACAACAGCGCCAAGGTTAAGGTAACACGTAGTGTTCGTGTGCATTTTAGTATATCTACATATGCTGATTATGTTGATTGTGATGTGGTACCTATGCAAGCATGTTCCTTATTACTTGGTAGACCATGGCAATTTGATAAAAATTCTGTACACCATGGTAGAAACAATCAGTATACTCTTGTTCATAAGGATAAAAATATTACTTTGCTTTCTATGACTCCTGATTCTATTTTGAAAGATGATATTAATAGAGCTAATAAAGCAAAACAAGAGAAGAATAAGAGTGAAAATCAGATTGTGGCAAAAGAATTTGAGCAACAAATGAAGCCTAATAATAAACCATATAGTGTTGCTTCTGAAATTAAATTGAAAAGTGCATGTTTATTTGCCACCAAATCTGATATTGATGAGCTAGTTTTCAGCAAATCTGTTTGCTATGCTTTTGTGTGCAAAGAGGCATTATTTTCATTCGAGGACGTGCCTTCCTCTTTGCCTCCTGCTATCACTAACATTTTGCAGGAGTTCGCTAACGTCTTTCCACAAGACGTGCCACCGGGATTACCACCTATTCGAGGGATTGAGCATCAGATCTACTTAATTCCCGGTGCTTCACTGCCAAACCGTGCGCCATACCGTACCAATCCAGAGGAGACGAAGGAGATTATGCGTCAAGTACAAGAGCTTCTCGACAAAGGTTATATACGCGAATCCCTTAGTCCTTGTGCTGTTCCTATTATTCTAGTGCCGAAAAAGGATGGTACATCGCGTATGTGTGTTGATTGTAGAGGCATTAATAATATTACTATTCGTTATCGTCATCCTATTCCTAGGCTAGATGATATGCTTGATGAATTGAGTGGCTCTACAATATTCTCCAAAGTTGATTTGCGTAGTGGATACCATCAAATTCGTATGAAATTGGGGGATGAATGGAAAACAGCATTTAAAACTAAGTTTGGATTATATGAGTGGTTAGTCATGCCTTTTGGGTTAACTAATGCACCTAGTACTTTCATGAGACTAATGAACTAAGTTTTACGTGCTTTCATTGGACGATTTGTGGTAGTCTATTTTGATGATATACTGATTTGTAGCAGATCTTTGGAAGAACATTTGGAACATTTACGTTTTTTTCATTGCTCTACGTGATGCACGTTTGTTTGGTAACCTTGGGAAGTGCACCTTTTGCACCGACCGAGTATCTTTTCTTGGCTATGTTGTTACTCCACAGGGAATTGAAGTTGATAAAGCCAAGATTGAAGCTATTGAGAGTTGGCCGCAGCCCAAAATGGTCACACAAGTGAGGAGTTTTCTTGGCCTCGCTGGATTCTATAGGCGTTTTGTGAGAGATTTCAGCACCATTGCTGCACCTCTCAATGAGCTTACAAAGAAAGATGTGCCTTTTCTTTGGGGTACCGCACAGGAAGAAGCCTTCTTGGTATTGAAAGATAAGTTGACACATGCTCCTTTACTCCAACATCCTGATTTTAATAAGACTTTTGAGCTTGAATGCGATGCTAGTGGAATTGTATTAGGAGGTGTGTTATTACAAGATGGCAAACCTATTGCATACTTTTCTGAAAAATTGAGTGGGCCTAGTCTGAATTATTCTACTTATGATAAAGAATTATATGCTCTTGTTCGGACTTTAGAAACATGGCAACATTATTTATGGCCCAAAGAATTTGTTATACATTCTGATCATGAATCTTTGAAACATATTAAAAGTCAAGCTAAACTGAATCGTAGACATGCTAAATGGGTTGAATTCATTGAGACTTTCCCTTATGTCATTAAACACAAGAAGGGAAAAGAAAATGTTATTGCTGATGCATTGTCTCGTCGCTATACTATGCTTTCACAACTTGACTTCAAAATATTTGGTTTGGAGACCATCAAAGATCAATATGTGCATGATGCTGATTTTAAAGATGTAATGCAGAATTGTAAAGAAGGAAGAATGTGGAACAAGTTTGTCGTTAACGATGGATTTGTGTTTCGTGCTAACAAGCTATGCATTCCAGCTAGCTCCGTTCGTCTTTTGTTGTTGCAGGAGGCGCATGGAGGAGGATTAATGGGACACTTTGGCATGAAGAAGACGGAGAACGTACTTGCTACACATTTCTTTTGGCCAAAGATGAGACGGGATGTTGAGCGTTTTATTGCTCGCTGCACTACATGTCAAAAAGCTAAGTCACGACTCAATCCTCATGGTTTATATATGCCTTTGCCTGTACCTAGTGTTCCTTGGGAGGATATATCTATGGACTTTGTTTTAGGTTTACCTCGAACAAAGAAGGGGAGGGATAGCATATTTGTTGTCGTGGATAGATTCTCGAAAATGGCACACTTTATACCATGTCATAAAAGCGATGATGTTGTTAATGTTGCTTATTTGTTCTTTCGTGAAATTATTCGCTTGCATGGTGTGCCAAATACTATTGTTTCAGATCGTGATACTAAATTTCTTAGCCACTTTTGGAGATGTTTATGGGCTAAGTTGGGGACTAAACTGCTTTTTAGTACTACTTGTCACCCCCAAACTGATGGCCAAACTGAAGTAGTCAATAGAACATTGTCTACTATGCTTAGGGCTGTTTTGAAGAGTAATAAGAAAATGTGGGAGGAATGCTTGCCTCATATTGAATTTGCTTATAATCGTTCATTGCATTCTACTACTAAGATGTGCCCTTTTGAAGTTGTGTATGGTTTCCTACCTCGTGCACCTATTGATTTGTTGCCTCTTCCATCTTCGGAGAAGGTTAATTTTGATGCTAAACAACATGCTGAATTGATTTTAAAAATGCATGAGTTAACTAAGGAAAACATTGAGCGTATGAATGCCAAATATAAACTTGCTGGAGATAAGGGTAGAAAACATGTTGTGTTTGCACCTGGAGATCTTGTTTGGTTACATTTGCGTAAGGATAGATTTCCTGATTTGCGCAAATCAAAGCTCATGCCACGAGCTGATGGTCCCTTTAAGGTGTTAGAGAAAATAAATGATAATGCATATAAACTTGAGCTGCCTGCAGATTTTGGGGTTAGTCCCACTTTTAACATTGCAGATTTGAAGCCTTATTTGGGTGAGGAAGATGAGCTTCCGTCGAGGACGACTTCATTTCAAGAAGGGGAGGATGATGAGGACATCAATACCATTGTTACACCCACAGCCCCTGCTGCTATACATACTGGACCAATTACCATTGGATACATTTGTTTTGCTTACAAATGAAGGGCCTAGCTTGGAGAAGGATGAACATTGGAGCAAGAACAAGCATGGAGATGATGTCATGCGCAAGGGGAACAAGAACAGAGTTACAAGTGATGATTTCAGGTCTTTGAAGCCTCCATAACGAGTGCATGAAGCCTTGGACGAAATATACAAGATGTCACTTCATAAATTTCGTCCAGAGGCTATTATAGGTGCTGCATCACCTTTTTATTGGGCCAGGCCCATGTAATTTCGAAATACATAAGTATAGGCTATTTTTAGAGTCCGTATGTGTGGGGAAACAAGAGATAGGGTTGATTTCGGACCCCTCCACCAAGGGCCACGAAATTCCCCCTCTCTTCCTCCATATATACAGCCCTTAGGGCACCGTTTAGACTTTGGGTTTTGTTTAGATTGAAAGTTCGCCATAGCTGCAACTTCGTGTACTTCGTTTGTGTTCAACGACCAGACAAAGGCGTCACAGAACCCCACCTTGATCAATAAAGCTTTCATCTTATATTCGCAATATCCAGATTGCAATCTTAGTTTCTTGCTTGTTCTTCGTTTGCTCGCAGGAAACAGACCCTCGTGGTCAGGTTGATCGTGCTCCGGCGTGGTCAATAACCTCTCGGAGTTGGTTTAGCGATTGCTAAGGTGCGACGTCCTCGCACGTTCGTAGTCGGATCGTCAAAGTCGACTTCCACCAAAGCGATATCCATCATCTCATTGAAAGACGGGACACCTTTGCCTCTATCACCAAGGAGGTCGGCCGCGGTGTCGAGCTAGCCTGGGGACACAGGCAGACGCCCTGGTGCGTGGCGCTCTCGGGCGCGCACGCGTGCTCGTCCTTCTGGCTCAGACACCCTGGCTCGCGTGCACGTCCAGTTGGCTGGGCCGGCTTGCTGGTCCAGAGCAGGTGGTCCGCCAGGTGAGGTTACTCTCTATCTCTCTTTCTAATTTAGTTTCTGTTTTCTATTTTTCTGTAATTGGTTTTGATTTGATTTAATACATCAAATCATTTTTTGAACTTTTTGTAAATTGTTATGTGAGCTCAGAACTAGTCCAATGTCACAAGCAACTTATAAAAATATTTGAACTTTATTTCTTATATAATAGAAATAAATTCAACTCAAATATGTCATTGATTTAAGTCAAAGGCCCAAAATAAATATTTCTGTGATTCCGAAAATATTGGTTTGAATTTTACCTCGTACCAATATTTTCACAAAGTAACAGGAACATTTCTTTGGACTCATTTGATGAGAATTAAATATTGATTATTTTTAAAAGGTTTCTGAGGCTTTGAAAATTCCCTCAATTCAAATTTTAGAATTTAGACATGATGATCATGCAAGGATTAGCAAAGGCTAAACTAGGGCTGTGACAAAACAGGAACAAAAAGCAAGGAACAAAAATAAATTTGGGTTGCCTCTCAACAAGCGCTATCGTTAAACGCCCCTAGCTTGGCATAAAAACAAGAATAGATCTAGGTATTGCCATCTTTGATGTTTATCTTTTTAATGGAGTTATGTTCGGATCCGGGAGGTTCCTTACGTTTCCCTTCATGCTCGGAGATCTTTAGATCTAGAGCATCCAACCGCTTATTGCAGAGTGTAATCAACATATTTATGCGGTTAAGATTTCCACCAACATTTTTAAGAGGTTCAATAATTTTTTTGAATTCGCATAATTTCTCTAAGATTTGGGTTCCTTCTTGCGTAAGGTGAAGTCCCTTTTGTGGGGGAAGTACTCCTACTATCCCCTCTATAATTTCATAAGCAATACTAGGGTCAACTTCAATAAAGTTCCCATTGGCGGACAAATCAAGGAGTTGTCTATGGGGTATGGTAAGCCCAACATAAAAATTGTGAAGTAAAATGTTGAATCTCCCTCAATGGTGCAACTACGATAAGTTTCTACCATCCCATACCAAGCATATTTTAAGTTTTCTCCTTGTCTTTGTTTGAAGTGGAGAACTTCAAAATCTGGAGTACTAACAGTGATAGAAGGACTAGCCATAACAGCAAAATAAACAATCTAACACACAGACACACAAGAAGTGAGCAAAAAGAGACGAACAAAAAAGGGCGAATAAAACAGCAAAGGTGAAGTAGGGGAGAGGAAAACGAGAGGCAAAAGGAAAATAATGTAATGCGAGGGATAAGAGTTTGTGATGGGTACATGGTATGTCTTGACTTGTGCGTAGATCTCCCCGGCAACGGCGCCAGAAATCCTTCTTGCTACCTTTTGAGCATGTGTTGGTTTTCCCTTGAAGAGGAAAGGGTGATGCAGAAAAGCAGCGTAAGTATTTCCCTCAGTTTTTGAGAACCAAGGTATCAATCCAGTAGGAGACTACACGCAAATCGCCTAGTACCTACACAAACAAATAAGAACCTTGCAACCAACGTAATAAATGGGTTGTCAATCCCTTCACGGCCACTTGCAAAAGTGAGATCCGATAAAGATAATAAGATAAATATTTTTGGTAGTTCTGTGGTATAGAATGGAAAATAAAGATTGTAAAATAAATAGTAAACTAGAATTGTAGATTGGAAACATATATGATGTAAAGTAGACTCGGGGGCCATAGGTTTCACTAGTGGCTTCTCTCAAGATAGCGTGTATTACGGTGGGTGAAAAAATTACTGCCGAGCAATTGATAGAAAAGCGCATAGTTATGATGATATCTAAGGCAATGATCATGAATATAGGCATCACGTCCGTGACAAGTGACCGAAACGATTCTGCATCTACTACTATTACTCCACACATCGACCGCTATCCAGCATGCATCTAGAGTATTAAGTTCATAAGAACGGAGTAACGCATTAGGCAAGATGACATGATGTAGAGGGATAAACTCAAGAAATATGATATAAACCCCATCTTTTTATCCTCGATGGCAACAATATAATATGTGTCATTTCCCTTTCTGTCACTTAGAACGAACACCGCAAGATTGAACCCAAAGCTAAGCACTTCTCCCATTGCAAGAATGATCAATCTAGTAGGCCAAACTAAACCGATAATGCGAAGAGACTTGCAAATATATCAAATCATGCATATAAGAATTCAGAGAAGAATCAAATAATATTCATAGATAATCAAGTTCATAAACCCACAATTCATCGGATCTTGGCAAACACACCGCAAAAAAGTTACCTCGAATAGATGTCCAAGAAGATCAAGGAGAACTTCGTATTGAGATCCAAAGAGAGAGAAGAAGCCATCTAGCTAATAACTATGGACCCGAAGGTCTGTGGTAAACTACTCACACATCATCGGACATGCTATGGTGTTGATGTAGAAGCCCTCCGTGATCAAATCCCCCTCCGGCAGATCACTGGAAAGGGCCCCAAGATGGGATCTCACGGGTACAGAAGGTTGCGGTGGTGGAAAAGGTGTTTCGTGGCTCCCCCCGAAGGTTTCAGGGTATAAGAGTATATATAGGCGAAAGAAGTCGGTCGGTGGAGCTGCGAGGGGCCCACGAGGGTGGGGGGCATGCCCACCCCCCTGGGGCGCGCCCTCCTGCCTCGTGGCTTCCTTGCTGCTTCCTTGACGTCCACTCCAAGTCTCCTGGATTGCGTTTGTTCCAAAAACGATCCTCGCGAAGGTTTCATTCCGTTTGGATTCCGTTTGATATTCCTTTTCTGCGAAACACTAAAATAGGCTAAAAACAACAATTTGCACTGGGCTTTCGGTTAATAGGTTAGTCTCAAAAATAATATAAAAAGGTATATTAAAGCCCATTAAACATCCAAAACAGATAATATGATAGCATGGAACAATCGAAAATTATAGATACGTCGGAGACGTATCGCGATCTGAGGTCGGATCTTTCCCAAGGGGGAGGGCATGATGCGGAGTATCCTACGGACATCACCATGTCAAGAGTCCCTTTGGCATGTGACACGCGCGACATCTACTTCAGATACACAAAGGTGAATCATCTCCTTTTCATGTGCTCACTTGACCCCTTCGAGGATGGTATACTACTTGACACGTCTCCCGTGTGCATGCATAGGTATTGTCGGAGCTTCCCAGATGTCGAGGAGGAGTGCAAGAACCAAGGAACGACTACACCATCTGCGAGGGAAGCGTGGAAGTGGAGATGGAAGAAAGGAGAAGAAGACAGAGCGGCTGCTGAAGTCAGGCTGGACGTCCGGGGCTCCGGATCATCCGGGTAATCCCACAGCCCCGGCAACCGAACCTTGCAGAATCTCCTCGATGGAGCCGGATCATCCGGACGAGGTGCCGGATCATCCGGACGATGCCCGGATCATCCGGACCCCATCCGGATCATGCAGCCTATGCCTGCGCGCATGACTCGGGCCGAGGCACATGTACCCATTCCGCCCCCTCACTTACCCTTCATGGCCTAGACTATAAATAGACATCCTCCTCCCCATTTTTAGGGTTAGCAAAGTAGTAGCTCATTATAGATAGAGCTTTGCTCATCCATTACGGATCTACTCCATCGAGAGAGAGACCGCGTGCCACTTCAGAGAAGACCCACCTTGGATTCAAGACCTCCTCACGGAGAAGACCTCGAGACCTGTTCTTGGAGATGAACTCCACCTTGTATATTTCACTTTGTTGTTCTTGTACCTTTGTGGATCTTGTGTGGATTTGAGTCTAGTGGATGTGTGATTGGACTTGTTCTTGAGTGTTTCCCCTTGTGATTTCTCTCCATTCTTCCCCACGTTCGTCATGTTCTTCGAGGGAATCCACTCCAATCATGAAAGATCGGGCCACTAGGGTTCTACCCTACATCATCGGGGCAAGCTTCCCTTTGATACCGAAGCGACGAGTGCCTTTAATTGGAGAGACGCGGAGGTAGACATGGTCTCTGATCTCGAAAGCCAAGTCACGGTGCTTGCTATCATAGTAACTCTTTTGGCGCGATTGCGTGGCTTTGAGATTTTCACAGATGACTTTACACATTTCTTTAGCTTCTCTGATCAAGTCGTTGCCAAGAAGTTGGCGTTCACCAGTCTTGGACCAATTGAGAGGAGTACGACACTTCCTGCCATATAGAATTTCAAATGGGGCCTTGCCTGAACTTGCTTGGAAGTTGTTGTTGTAGGAGAACTCGACATATGGAAGACAATCTTGCCACTTCATACCGAAAGAGATGACACAAGCCCTGAGCATATCTTTGAGAATTTGTTTGACTTGCTCGACATTGCCACTTGTTTGAGGATGGAAAGTTGTGCTGAAGCGAATTTTTGTGCCCATGGCCTTCTGGAAGTTGTCCCAGAACTTGGAGGTGAAAATGCTTCCGCGGTCTGAAGAGATCAACTGTGGAATACCGTGCAAGGAGACAATATTGGAGGTGTATAGCTCTGCCAACTGAGCTGTTGTGATAGATTCTTTGATTGGAAGGAAATGAGCCACTTTTGTAAGGTTGCGAATGACAATGAAAATACCATCATTCCCACACTTGGACTTAGGAAAACCAGTAACGAAGCCCATTTCGATATGATCAAACTTCCTTTCTGGAATAGCAAGAGGTTCGAGGAGACCAGCTGGTCGTTGGTGTTCTGCTTTCACCCTTCAGCAGACATCACATTCATTCACGAAGTGAGCAATCTCTCGCTTCATTCCTGTCCACCAATATGACTGCTTGAGGTCATGGTACATCTTCGAGCTGCCTGGATAAATGGATAGAAGAGAATTGTGTGCTTTGTTCATTATGACCTTCCTTAGATCACCTTTAGCAACCACAATCCGGTCCTCAAAGAATAAATTGTCTTTGTCATCAATGCGATAGCACTTGTATTTGGATAAGCCCTTCGCAATACTGTGCTTCACTCTCTTCACCATGGTATCAAGGAGTTGTGCCTCACGAATTTGGTCTTCCAAAGTCGTAGTGACTTGAAGGTTGGCAAGAAAACCTTGATGAACAACTTGGAGATTGAGTTTGCGGAAAGCTTCACAAAGATCCAGTTGGAATGGCTTGAGAATTAAGTTGTTGCAGTAAGCCTTCCTCTACTCAAAGCATTTGCAATGACATTGGCCTTGCCTGGAATTTTTCAATACTTGGATTGTACTCTTGAATCATTTCGACCCAACGAGTTTGCCTAAGGTTGAGGTTGGGTTGAGTGAAGATATACTTGAGGCTCTTCTGATCAGCGAAAATGTACACTTTCCTTCCCAACAAGAGATGTCTCCATGTTATTAATGCATGGACAACTTGAGGGAGTCCTGGATTAAGGGGTCCTCGGGCGTCCGACCTGTTGTTCATGGGCCGGACTAATGGGCTATGAAGATACAAGACAAAATACTCTCTCCCGTGTTCGGATGGGACTCTCCTTGGCGTGGATGGCAAGCCTGGCGTTCGTATATGAAGATTACTTTCTCTGTAACCGACTTTGTACAACCCTAATCCCCTCCGGTGTCTATATAAACCAGAGGGTTTAGTCCGTAGGGGCAATCATAATCTTACATGCTAGACTTCTAGGGTTTTAGCCATTACGATCTCGTGATAGATCAACTCTTGTAACCCTCATACTTATCAATATCAATCAAGCAGGACGTAGGGTATTACCTCCATCAAGAGGGCCCGAACCTGGGTAAAACTACGTGTCCCCTGTCTCCTATTACCATCAACCTTAGACACACAGTTTGGGACCCCCTACCCGAGATCCGCTGGTTTTACACCGACATTGGTGCTTTCATTGAGAGTTCCACTATGTCGTCACTAGAAGGTTCGATGGCTCCATCAATCAACTACAACAAAGCTGCCCTAGGGGAGGTTTTCCTCCATGGCCAGATCTTTGTGTGCGATGGCTTCGCACTGTGGGCCAACTTGCTTGGCCATCTATAGCAGATCGACAGCTATGCCCCAGGTCACCAGATTAGTTTTGGAAATCTGGACTATGTCGCGGATATCTGAGGATACTTGATCTTCCAAGGATTCGCGCCCTCAATCTCCGCTCCGGCCTTAGATCCGGAGTGTATCGCCAGGTCTGAAGACAGGCTCCCTGAGCTCGTCGGACTATCTGCGGCCACCAAACCCATTGTGGGAGAGCCAGGGGAAGTAGTGTCGCAGGCAGCCATCATGGAGCCGGACCCTTCTCTGGCATCGTGTGAGTTCGGCTGAGGAGTCTCCCTCTCACCATACTCCACGGGCTCTCTCCTCTTGGGCCAAACCTCGCCTTTAAGCGAGGCTCTGGACTTGATGCGATCCCTCATGATTACAAAGGAGCAACGTCCGAACTACGCCCAGCCCGGACTAGGGGCTGAGAGCAGGGAATTTTACATCCCACCCACCACCCACTTCATCGCCACAGTCGAGGACTTAACTAACATGCTTGATTACGGCTCCGAAGACATCGACGGTTTGACGACGATGCCGGAGAAGAGTAAGCCAAAAACCCGCCGTTTACCGGATGCTGGATGGCCACCTCCTCGTATGACATATACATGGTGGATACACCCAAGGAATCTAACGGCGATGACAAAGAAGACACAGTCGAGGATAAACCTCCTGAGATACAACCAAAGCACCGACGGCCCCGCTCTAAATCACGCTGCAGCAAAGACATCAATACTGGCACGATAAACAACAATACTCTGGATGATGCTGAAGACCAAGAAAACCCCGTTGAGCAAAACTCTAAACAAGACGAACGGGAGGATGGGAAAGCTAGTCCTAATGAACAGGCTGCAAACGAAGACTCGAAGGACAGTAATTACCTTCCACCCTCCAAGGATGAGGTGAGCCTCGGCGATGAAGACTTAATCATGCCTGAGGAACCTCTCGAGCAGGAGTGCTTGAAGCAACGGCTAATAGCCACTTCAAGGAGCCTGAAAAAAGAAACAACAACAGCTTCAAGCCGATCAAGATCTACTCAACGATAGATAGACTAATGACCTGGCAGCAGAGGAATACGGCCTCGAGCGCCCAACCAAAAGTTACCCGAAGTGCAAATTGCTACCTCAATTTGATGACAAGGCACTTGAGCCCATACCATCAGCGCATAACGCGGCTAATCGACCACCACGTGGCCGGGACAAAGTGGCAACTAAAGCCGAACACCAACCCGTCCTACCTGGCCGTAAAGGCAGAGATAAAACAGCTTGGGAACATACATATGACCAACGGCAGGACCTGAAGAATAAAGCAGGTCCGGCCAGATCGATCTACGGATCGCGGGGGCGTGCCCTGACGCGCGATGATGGCTGTCAAGCCGAACATGACAAGCACAATCACGTCCGGGCCGAAAACCGCAGATGGACTCCATCCGAACTACGTCGCGATCTGGACCGAGATAGAGGCGCCACACACCCCCTCTGCTTCACTGATGAAGTTATGGAACATGAATTCCCAGAAGGGTTCAAACCCGTGAATATCGAATCATATGATGGAACAACAGATCCCGCGGTATGGATTGAAGACTTTATTCATATTCATATGGCCCCGGTGATGATCTTGATGCCATCAAATACCTCCCCCTAAAAGTCAAGGGACCGGCCCAGCACTGGGTGAACAATCTGCCTGAAAACTCTATAGGCAGCTGGGAGGACTGGAAGACGCCATCCGCGACAACTTCCAAGGGACATATGTCTAACCTCCAGACGCCGATGACCTAAGTCACATAGTCCAACAACCCGGAGAGTCAACCAAGAAATTCTAGACAAGATTCTTAACTAAAAAAGAACCAGATCGTCGATTATCCGGATGCTAAATCCCTAGCGGCCTTTAAACACAGCATCGGCGAAGAATGGCTCGCCCAACACCTCGGCCAGGAAAAGCCGAAGTCCATGGCAGCCCGCACGGCACTCATGACCCACTCTTGTGCGGGCGAAGATAGCTGCCTAGCCCGTAGCAATAACAATGCAAGAGAACCTAGCACATCTGAAGCCAGAAATAGCAATGACAAAACCCGACACAACAGGCATAAGCATCAAAACAAATGGTGACAATACTGATGACATGACGGTAAATGCTAGATTCAGTGGCTCCAAGTCTAGTCAGCGGAAGAAGCCATATAGAAGGAATAATCAGGGCTCTTCCAGCTTGGACCGCATACTCGATCGTCCATGTCAGATCCACAACACCCCTGATAAACCAGCCAATCATACCCACCGGAGATGTTGGGTATTTAAACAAGCCGGCAAGTTAAATGCCGAATACAAGGAGAAGGAGTCGCAAAGTGAGAATGATGACGAGGAGCCCCGTCCGCCGAACACAGGGGGACGGAAGAAGTTTCCCCCTCGGGTCAAGACAGTGAACATGATATACGCTACCCATATCCCCAAGAGGGAGCGCAAGAGCGTACTCAAGGACGTCTATGCGATAGAGCCAGTCGCCCCAAAAATCAACCCATGGTCGTCCTGCCCGATCACCTTTGATCGCAGGGACCATCAGACCAGTATCCGTCATGGCGATTCAGCCGCACTCGTTCTCGACCCAATAATTGATGGATTCCACCTCACACGAGTCCTCATGGACAGCGGCAGCAACCTCAACCTTCTTTATCAGGATATCGTGCAAAAAATGGTAATCGATCAATCAATTATCAAACCCACCAATACTACCTTTAAAGGAGTTATACCAAGTGTAGAGCCCCGTTGCACGGGCTCAATCACATTGGAGGTCGTCTTCGGATCTCCGGACAACTTCCGAAGCGAAGAGTTAATCTTCGATATCGTCCCCTTCCGCAGTGGTTATCACGCACTGCTCGGATGAAATGCATTTCCACGATACAATGCGGTGCCACACTATGCTTATCTCAAGCTCAAGATGCTCGGTCCATGTGGTGCCATCACAGTCAATGGAAACACAGAGCGCTTCCTCCTTACCGAGGAGCACACCATGGCCCTGGCAGCAGAAGTACAGAGCGGCATTCACAAGTAGAACCTTAATTCGGTGGCCATGCTCCCGAACACTGTCAAACGAGTCCGGACTACTCTACAGCAGGACAGTCCAACTCGTCAGGAGCTCGACTAGCAATTCGGCCTCCGTCTCAGTCCCGACCAAGTGGCGGCATACGTACCGCGCGTACATAACTACTCACTAAAAATACCATGCACAGAGATGGAGGCATAACCAGACTATGGTCCACAATATGGCTCGACTTTCCCTGGACACACATACTTTTACTTGTCTTTTTATCCTTTTCAGGTTTCTTTTCCATAGGCCCCTCTCGACGGCCTGATAATCGGCCCTTTCGGAGGACGGATACCACAAGGTGGCAAGCAGCACGGACGTGTGGGGGAATCTCTAGATGTTCTTCTTAACGATCATTCTACCTGTTTTCAGGACCCGTACGCATCTCCCCCTTGATCTTGGCATGTTAAATAGACCTTTTGCTTATCACACTATTTGTACAAATACGCTTTGACATATTAATTAAAATTATAATGAAAACAGTTTGCGGCCTAACTTATGTGGCACTAGCTTTTTACTTCATTTTATTTTGCTATTATTATCGACTGCATCCGTACACTTTGGTACACCGTAATTCTCCAGGGGCTTTATTGCACTCCATACTACAGCAACAAGTCTGCACACTTTTACAGTATAGTTCGGCCCCCGAATTTAGCATTATATGCATCGGCTCCGAATCATGTCTTTGCTCAATAGTTGGGTTGCCCGGCTCCTGTGCTTACTACCTTACGTTCCGCTCTGTCGGCTACTGTAGTAAAGGGAGAACTACTGCGATTGTGTCCTGGTTTATCCGGATGAGCACCTCAGTAGAGAAAGCCAAAAACTGACTATTATGATGCGGCGTGAGCTGGACAGCTCTTCGGAGGTTAAAAAGCTTTTGTGATTTTTTCCGCATTTTGCAATGAATCAGCCTGCATCCGATCAGGTGTTTACAACACCCTACTCCGGATTAAATGCTAACTAGGGGATGCGCCTACATTTTTATTGTCAAGCTCCTATGGCTAAGCGAGGGTGATAAAATCATATAGTCTGATTGCCTGGTTCGTTGCGCTAAACACCTCCTTCAAGGACCAAATTCTTGGATCAAGAGTGTTTAGATTCTGTCCCGAACACCCCCGTACTACCTACGTGGGGGCTGAAGCCGACGACTGGCCAACTCTCAGATTTAATAAAATGGCCGCACAGGAGGTAAAAATTCCAAAATAAGCAGCAAGCATTATATTACATATCAGTCTTGTTTTCATCATACAGGGTGGGATTGAAGGAAATATGCCCTAGAGGCAATAATAAAGTTGTTACTTATATTTCCTTATATCATGATAAATGTTTATTATTCATGCTAGAATTTTATTAACCGGAAATTTAGTACATGTGTGAATATATAGAAAAACAGAGTGTCACTAGTTTGCCTGTACTTGACTAGCTCGTTGAATCAATGATGGTTATGTTTCCTAACCATAGACATGAGTTGTCATTTGATTAACGGGATCACATCATTAGAGAATGATGTGATTGACTTGACCCATCCGTTAGCTTAGCACGATGATCGTTTAGTTTGTTGCTATTGCTTTCTTCATGACTTATACATGTTCCTATGACTATGATATTATGCAACTCCTGAGTACCGGAGGAACACTTTGTATGCTACCAAACGTCACAACGTAACTGGGTGATTATAAAGGTGCTCTAAAGGTGTCTCTGATGGTGCTTGTTGAGTTGGCATAGATCAATTAGGATTTCTCACTCCGATTCTCAGAGAGGTATCTCTGGGCCCTCTCGATAATACACATCACTATAAGCCTTGCATGCATTGTGACTAATGAGTTAGTTGCGGGATGATGTATTACGGAACGAGTAAAGAGACTTGCTGGTAACGAGATTGAACTATGTATTGAGATACCGACGATCGAATCTCGGACAAGTAACATACCGATGACAAAGGGAACAACATATGTTGTTATGCGGTTTGACCGATAAAGATCTTCGTAGAATATGTAGGAACCAATATGAGCATCCAGGTTCTGCTATTGGTTATTGACCGGAGACGAGTCTCGGTCATGTCTACATAGTTCTCGAACCCGTAGGGTTCGCACGCTTAAAGTTCGGTGACGATTGGTATTATGAGTTTATGTGTTTTGATGTGCCGAAGGTAGTTCGGAGTCCCGGATGTGATCACGGACATGACGAGGAGTCTTGAAATGGTCGAGACGTAAGAATTGATATATTGGATGGCTATATTCGGATACGGAAGTGTTCCGGATGATTTTGGAGAAAACCGGAGTGCCGGAGGGGTTACCGGAACCCCCCGGGGAAGTATTGGGCCTTAGTGGGCCTAAGGGGAGAAAGAGGACTGCAGCCCAGGAGGTGGAGCGCCCCCTCCCATGGGGAGTCCAAATTGGACTAGGGAGGGGGCGTGGCCCCTCTTCCCCTCTCCCTCTCCCTCTCTGTCCTTCTCCCTTCCCTCTTCCTAGTTGGACTAGGAAAGGATGAATCCTCTTCCTAGTAGGAAGAGGATTCCTCCTCTCCTTGGGGCGCACCAAGGCCGGCCGGCCTCCACCTTGCTCCTTTATATACGGGGGCGGGGGGCACCCAAAGACAAACAAGTTGATTGTTCCAACTCGTGTGTGATGCCCCCCTCCACCATAGTCCACCTCGATCATATCGTAGCGCTGCTTAGGTGAAGCCCTGCATCGGTAACAACATCATCACCGTCATCACGCCCTCGTGCTGACAGAACTCTCCCATGAAGCTCTGCTAGATCAGAGTTCGTGTGATAGAGGCTAAGTTGTCCCGATGTTTCGATGAGATGGTGGCTATCGTTTTCTGTGGGAGTCGACCTTGACGATCCGACTATGAACGTGCAAGACGTCGCGCCTTAGCAATCGCTAAACCAACTTCCGAGGGTTATTGACCACGCCGGAGCATGATCAACCTGACCACGAGGGTCTGTTTTCCTGCGAGCAAACGAAGAACAAGCAAGAAACTGAGATTGCAATTGGGATATTGCGAATATAAGATGAAAGCTTTATTGATCAAGGTGGGGTTCTGTGACGTCTTGGTCTGGTCGTTGGACACAAACGAAGTACGCGAAGTTGCAGCTATGGCGAACTTTTAATCTAAACAAAACCCAAAGTCTAAACGACGCCCTAAGGGCTGTATATATGGAGGAAGAGGGGGGAATTTCGTGGCCCTTGAGGGTGGGGTCCGAAACCAACCCTAACTCTTGTTTCCCCACACATACGGACTCTAAAATAGCCTATACTTAAGTATTTCGAAATTACATGGGCCTGGCCCAATAAAAAGGTGACGCGGCACCTATAATAGCCTATGGACGAATATTATGAAGTGGCATCTTGTATATTTCGTCCAAGGCTTCATGCACTCCTTATGGCGGCTTCAAAGTCCTGAAATCATCACTTGTAACTCCGTTCTTGATCCCCTTGCGCATGCCATCAACTCCATGCGTGTTCCTGCTCCAATGTTCATCCTTCTCCAAGCTTGGCTCTTCATTTGTAAGCAAAACAAATGTATCCAATTTAGGAAGCATCATAATCTCATGAACATTAGAATCATTACCAAGAAACGAAAGTACCTGGTAATTTAATTGGCGTGCGCGAGCTCTAGTAATTGGTCCAGTATATGTAACAGTAGGGGCTGTGGGTGTAACAATGGTATTGATGTCCTCATCATCCTCCCCTTCTTGAAATGAAGTCGTCCTCGACGGAAGCGCATCTTCCTCACCCAAATAAGGCTTCAAATCTGCAATGTTAAAAGTGGGACTAACCCCAAAATCTACAGGTAGCTCAAGTTTATATGAATTATCATTTATTTTCTCTAACACCTTAAAAGGATCATCAGCACGTGGCATTAGCTTTGATTTGCGCAGATTACGAAATCTATCTTTACGCAAATGTAACCAAACAAGATCTCCGGGCGCAAACACAACATGTTTTCTACCCTTATCTCCAGCAAGTTTATATTTAGCATTCATACGCTCAATGTTTTCCTTAGTTAACTCATGCATTTTTAAAATCAATTCAGAACGTTCTTTAGCATCAAAATTAACCTTCTCTGAAGATGGAAGAGGCAACAAATCAATAGGTGCACGAGGTAGGAAACCATACACAATTTCAAAAGGGCACATCTTAGTAGTAGAATGCAATGAACGATTATAAGCAAATTCAATATGAGGCAAGCATTCTTCCCACATTTTCTTGTTAATCTTCAAAATAGCCCTAAGCATAGTAGACAATGTTCTATTGACTACTTCAGTTTGTCCATCAGTTTGGGGGTGACAAGTAGTACTAAAAAGCAGCTTAGTCCCCAACTTAGCCCATAAACATCTCCAAAAGTGGCTAAGAAATTTAGTATCACGATCTGAAACAATAGTATTTGGCACACCATGTAAGCGAATAATTTCACGAAAGAACAAATCAGCAACATTAACAGCATCATCGATTTTATGACATGGTATAAAGTGTGCCATTTTCGAGAACCTATCCACGACAACAAATATGCTATCCCTCCCCTTCTTTGTTCGAGGTAAACCTAAAACAAAGTCCATAGATATATCCTCCCAAGGAACACTAGGTACAGGCAAAGGCATATATAAACCATGAGGATTGAGTCGTGACTTAGCTCTTTGACATGTAGTGCAGCGAGCAACAAAACGCTCAACATCCCGTCTCATCTTTGGCCAAAAGAAATGTGTAGCAAGTATATCCTCCGTCTTCTTGATGCCAAAGTGTCCCATTAATCCTCCTCCATGCGCCTCCTGCAACAACAAAAGACGAACGAAGCTAGCTGGAATGCATAGCTTGTTAGCACGAAACACAAATCCATCGTTAAGAACGAACATGTTCCAAGTTCTCCCTTCCTTACAATTCTGCAATACATCTTTAAATTCAGCATCATGAACATATTGATCTTTGATGGTCTCCAAACCAAATATTTTAAAGTCAAGTTGTGAAAGCATAGTATAACGACGAGACAAGGCATCAGCAATAACATTTTCTTTACCCTTCTTGTGTTTAATGACATAAGGGAAAGTCTCAATAAATTCAACCCATTTAGCATGTCTACGGTTCAGTTTTGCTGTTTTCCATTCATCACCCAATTTCATACGAATTTGATGGTATCCACTACGCAAATCAACTTTGGAGAATATTGTAGAGCCACTCAATTCATCAAGCATATCATCTAGCCTAGGAATAGGATGACGATAACGAATAGTAATATTATTAATGCCTCTACAATCAACGCACATACGCGACGTACCATCCTTTTTCGGCACTAAAATGATAGGAACATCACAAGGACTAAGGGATTCGCGTATATAACCTTTGTCGAGCAGTTCTTGTACTTGACGCATAATCTCCTTCGTCTCCTCTGGATTGGTACGGTATGGTGCACGGTTGGGTAGCGAAGCACCGGGAATTAAGTCAATTTGATGCTCAATCCCTCGAATAGGTGGTAATCCCGGTGGCACGTCTTGTGGAAAGACGTCAGCGAACTCCTGCAAAATGTTAGTGACAGCAGGGGGCAAAAAGGAAGGCACGTCCTCGAATGAAAATAATGCGTCTTTGCACACAAAAGCATAGCAAACAGATTTGCTAAAATCTAGCTCATCAATATTAGATTTGGTGGCAAGTAAACATGCACTTTTCAATTTAATTTCAGAAACAACAGTAGATGGTTTATTATTAGGCTTCATTTGGTGCTCAAATTCTTTTGCCACAATCTGATTTTCACTCTTATTTGTCTCCTATTTTGCTTTATTAGCTCTATTAATATCATCTTTCAAAATGGAATCAGGAGTCATAGGAAGCAAAGTAATATTTTTATCGTTATGAACAAGAGTATACTGATTGTTTCTACCATGGTGTACAGAATTTTTATCAAATTGCCATGGTCTACCAAGTAATAAGGAACATGCTTGCATAGGTACCACATCACAATCAACATAATCAACATATGTAGAGATACTAAAATGCACACGAACAGTACGTGTTACCTTAACCTTGCCGCTGTTGTTGAACCATTGGATGTAGTAAGGATGTGGATGTGGTCTTGTGGTGAGAGATAGCTTCTCCACCATCTCCATGCTAGCCAAGTTATTGCAGCTCCCTCCATCTATGATCACGTGAACAGAACGTTCCTTCACAACTCCCTTTGTATGAAACAAATTATGCCTCTGATTTTGCTCAGCTTGTGTAACCTGCACACTCAAAACACGTTGAGCAACTAAACATTCATACCTGTCAGCATCTTCAGGAGCCATGTATTGCGTCTCATGATCAGAATCGTCTCCACCGTGTTCTTCACGTGTAATAAGAGCCAAAGTCTCCTCATCATAGTCACTAGCGGACTCATACCCATCATCCTTAGTAACAATCATCACACGCTTAGATGGGCATTCTCTCGCATAATGACCTCCACCCTTGCAACGTCGACAAATAACATCATGTGTTTGCCCTGTTGATGCCATGGATGAAGAAGAGCTCTTTGCAGGCCCAGAAGGTGTGCTCTTGGCAGATAGTGGTGATTGTGCCTGCTTTATTGTATCACGGTTGGAGGTGGCAGCCGACGGAGGCGCCGGTGTAGCAGAACGTGTGGAAGTAGATGATGCACGTGGTGTCCATGATGAAGGTCGACCCGTAGAAAAGTTAGTCCACGCCAATGCTGTCGATCCTGCACTTCACGTTCAGCCTTACAAGTAAGATGGAATAAACTAGTGATATTAGTATACTCCTTATACTCTAGAATCGTCTGAATCTCTCTATTTAATCCACCCATAAAACGTGCAAGCATAGCTTCATTCTCCTCAACAAAACCACATCTAATCATGCCAGTTTGTAATTCCTGATAATATTCTTCTACAAAAAATTTTCCCTGTCTTAAGCGCTGCGATTTTTGAAATAATTCACGTTGATAATATGGTGGAACCCAACGAGTACGCATAGCAGTTTTCAAAGCAGCCCAAGTAGCTAGAATAGGATATAATCTACAATGCTCAGACCACCAAACACATGCAAAACTAGTGAATGCACAAACAGCAGCAGGAACACGTCTCTCCTCGGGATATTGTAAACATGTAAATCGTTGTTCAGTTTCTAACTCCCAAGTAAGATATATATCAGGAACATATCTACCCTCAAATGGTGGAATATTCAATTTTAGTTCAGGGAGATGGTCATGATCTCGTACCTGAGGGTGAGCCCTACCATTGCCATTATTTGCATGTGGACGACCTGGTGGTTGCTGTGCTGGTGGTGGCACGTAGTTCTGATTTTGATCAACCTCATCCTCATAATCTCCCACATAATCATCCTCCTCCACATCAGCAGTAGGAGCCACAGAAGTATCAACAGCAGCACCAACAGTTTGGCCCGACTGAAGAGGGACACGGCTCGCTCGGCGGAGGGCTGTTTCCCGACGTGGAGGTAGTCGATGTTGTTGCTGTTGTTGCAGAGGTGCGGCAGGAGCAGCCGGTGGTGGTGGTGGAAAACGCGAAAGCAATTCAGCAAACTTGTTATCGAGCTTTGTTTCAAACGCCTTCTCCATGCCATCTATCTTCTCCATGGCCTCTTCAAATCTGTTTATCACATCTTGCACCTGTCCACTCATCATTTGCTGAAACGTATCATGAAGCTCCTTGTTCGTCAAGTTCTCCCAGTCAGTCTCGTCGGCTTGTGATCCTGGCATGGTTAGCAGCAATAGAAACACACAAGAATATGATCCTACAGACTACTAACAAGTGGTGGTGGTGGCGGGTGTCACAAATCCGTCAAGCAAATCTCAAATTCTTACCAGTTCTTACCCAGCAGCAGGCGGTGATCGGCAACCGTTGTAGTCAAAACTTCTCAAAAGCTTGGATAGAGCAATTGCCAGGGAGAGTCAAACGCACGACGTAGATGTATGTGGAGCTGGGAAGGCTTATAGTATGGTAGCAAAAAGGGTCAGCAATAATCAATTCAGAGATGCAAAGTTGAATAAACGCTCAACAACGGTACTGTGCTGGTCCTAAGCTAGACCGTGCTAGAGACGCGAGCCTAGAACACTAACAAAATCACGGCGCTGCACGTAAATAAGGGAAAAGCACACTCTGGAACTCTTTTTTTTTGCTGTTTTTTTTCGCTCCTTTTTTTTGCGCTACTCTTTTTTTTTTGCAAAAAATCACTATAATGGCGAGTGTCTCAAAACTCTTCCCTCGTCAAACTGATAGGATGGGCACGAAATTTTTTTATCACTTTTTTTTCGGAAATCAGGGCAGCGACAACGAAAAAGTGTGACAAAAAATCACTATGATGGCACGTGGCTCAAAAGACTCAGAAAAGCCTAAAAATAGGATAGGGAAAAAAATTTGCCCGTGAAAATTTTGGCCTAAAAACTGCCCGGGGGTCTCCAGACTCTTTTTTTTTTCGAGACCTACGCAGGCAAGGAAACATGAATCAGAATTTAGATTGATCTCAAGAACAAACCTAATATGAGAAGAACTCGGATTGGTGGTGGATATATGGTTGTGGTATATGACAGCGGTGGTGGTATATGGTAGCGGTGGTGGTATATGGATATGGATTCAGAGCGGTGGTGGATAAGCAAAAGTGGTAGATCGGCGATGATGATGGTGCGGCGGCGGCGTGACAACTTATGACCAGAACTCGAAACTCTAAAAGACTAGACTCTAAGACCAGCAACTTGACACGACGATGCAACCGCAAATTCAACAAAGCAAAAACCCTAAAAAGATTATGCAAAGGCTCAGATTGGTTCGGATATGATGAACTAACCCTAATTTTGTTTCTAGCTTTTTTGTGGACTGTAGGTATGAAGAACACACTCAATCTAATCTACGAAAAACTGTAAAATCTCACCGAGCAACCTGGAAATCTGATACCACTTGATAGAGGCTAAGGTGTCCCGATGTTTCGATGAGATGGTGGCTATCATTTTTTGTGGGAGTCGGCCTTGACGATCCGACTACGAACGTGCGAGACGTCGCGCCTTAGCAATCGCTAAACCAACTTCCGAGGGTTATTGACCACGCCGGAGCACGATCAACCTGACCACGAGGGTTTGTTTTCCTGCGAGCAAACGAAGAACAAGCAAGAAACTGAGATTGCAATCGGGATATTGCGAATATAAGATGAAAGCTTTATTGATCAAGGTGGGGTTCTGTGACGTCTTGGTCTGGTCGTTGGACACAAACGAAGTACGCGAAGTTGCAGCTATGGCGAACTTTTAATCTAAACAAAACCCAAAGTCTAAACGACGCCCTAAGGGCTGTATATATGGAGGAAGAGGGGGGAATTTCGTGGCCCTTGAGGGTGGGGTCCGAAACCAACCCTAACTCTTGTTTCCCCACACATACGGACTCTAAAAATAGCCTATACTTAAGTATTTCGAAATTACATGGGCCTGGCCCATTAATAAGGTCACGCTGATGAGGACATGACTACCTTGGATACGACCAAAAATATTGCATACATGCATATTTGTCAGGTGATTTCTAATGCAAACTATTCAATAGTCTATTTATGTTATCCAGAACAAAAATACTTCACACACTTTTGTGTTTTGTCTAATTGCAGGTGTATGGGACATTTGTACAATCCACATATGAAGATAAGGAAAAAGGAGATGTTTAGGTTGTGTTCAAAAAGTCCTCTCACGTCACTTTTGGGCCAAGAGAAGATAGAGTCCAAGTCTCTCACGTTCTGGATTCTGATTCGGACTGCACAGACATACCTGACTCAAAACGCCAACAACTTTTTCATACAGACTCCGAATTGGGTGATTCTTTTTTTGTTGGAAACTAGATTTCGTGCTCTTTCCATCCCAATTGGATTCACCTTCAAATTCGTCCGGAGCGTTGAGTTACAGACGAAACAATCTGACGTTGCAGTAGAATCCGAGTCAAACTACAAGCCCAAAGGTGTTGCATCACCTCCACTTGGGCCCATGAGCCTTGTACGACCTAGGGTTAGTTTTAGGCTGCCGTGGGACTAACCCTAGGACCCATGATCTTTCGATGAGATGATAACTATCGTTTGTAGTCAGATCGTCAAAGTCGTCTCCACCAAATCGATAGTTATCATCTCATCGAAAGATGGGGACCCTCGCCTCTATCAAGTGGTATCAGTTTTCAGGTTGCTCGGTGAGAATTTCCAGTTTTCCTAGATTAGATTTATTTTCTTACCTATTGTCCAAGAAAAATCCACAAAAAAGAGTTAGATCTATTCATCCTTTGTCCAAGCCAGTCTGCGCCTTTACAATTTTCTTTTCATTGCTTGCATAGTTGAATTATCGGTTGCATCGTCGTGTCGAGTTGCTGGTCTTAGTGTCTAGGTCATTTAGAGTTTCGAGTTCTGTTCACATTAGTCACGTCGCCGCTGCATCGTTATCCCTTCCGCTGTCCACCACCCACCCATCAATTTCCTCCACGTGCTACCCACCGTTCATTGTCATAATCATAGTTGATATCGTTCCCATCTTCGCTTGATCCAATCTACATCTTATCTAGTTTGTTTTGGAAAGAGGGAGAGAGAAAAAAAAGATAGAGAAAAAAAACGAGAGAAAAAAAAGTAAAAAAAAAGTCAGAGAAAAAAAAGAAAGGAAAAGAAAAAAAAAGTGTGAGAAAAAAAAGAGAGGAGAAAAAACAAAATTCGGATCTATCTAGACTCAATCTCGTAGTTGAATTCGGATTGGAATCTGTTTTGTGCACTGTTCAGTAAAACAGACATAACTTCCTCATATGAAGTCTGTTTTGGCTCCGCGAGTACTCAAATGAAAGCTAGCGACGAGCCGCATCTAAATAGTTGCAGAAGCTAGTTCAGTATTTGGCACCTCAACATCAGCTTCTAAATAGGTCTACTGTTATTGTGATCTTCACTTATATCTTGCTGTCCAGAGCTACTTCATATCCTTTATTGATGCTAGTTGTGCTACGACGTGACCTCATTAGTGTTCTAGGCTCGCGTCTCTAGTTTGGTCTAGCCTAGGACCAGCACAGTACTGTCGTTGAGCGTTTATTCAACATTGCATCTCTGAATTGATTATTGCTAATCTTTTGCTACCATATATAGCCAACCCAGCTCCACATATTTCTACACCGTGTATACGTGCGTTCCCCTGGCAATCGTTTTACACAATCTTCGGAGTTATTTGACACCACTGGTTGCCTGTCACCACCTACCGCATGCTAAGAACTTGTAAGATATTGATATTTGCTTTACTGTGAGCACTTTAGAACCACATCCTGGTAGTTCATAGGAACATTATTCTCGAATTTTGGTTCTTGTTTCTACTAATCATGACAGGTTCCAGAGATAGAAGTTCTTGCATGACGGACACATCTTCACCATCACGAGAGTTGGGACAACACACACAAGCATATGGTCAGGTTATCTCTTTACCATCATTTGAGGGTAGATTTAATCCTGCTATTTATCTAGCTTGGGAGCTTGAAGTAGAACAAGTTTTTAGTCACCATGATTTTTCTGAACTTGAGAGAGTACGAGCTACCATTAGAGCATTTACTGGTTTTGCTTCTGTTTGGTGGAGTGTACATTGTAAGAAAAACATTGATAACCAACCCACAACTTGGAAAGTTTTGAAAGCTGTAATGAGACAACAATTTTTTCCTCCTTACTATCGTCGTGAATTGCGTCGCAAATTGGAGCAATTAAAACAAGACAGTAACACTGTTCATGCTTACTACCAAGAGTTCAAATCTTATATGCATCATTGTGACATAGAAGAATCTGAGGATGATACAATGAATAGATTTTTTGGTGGTTTGAACCATGATATTCAGGCAAGATTTCAGTATATTCCTCGTTGGATTACTGGTATGTATGTCCGTGCTTGTACCTTTGAGAGACAAATACAGGAGGATGCATTGGGTGACTACAACAACTACAATTCCAGTTCATGCTCACCACCGCCGGTTGGTTACTCCACTATTGCACCTACTAGAGCAGCCCCACCTCGGATTGTGATCGCGATATCATCTCAAGAGTATGGTACATTGTCAACGTCCGTACCTACATCAGCTACATCTCTGCGAGGTAACAGTAAAGGTCTTGATGATATAACTTCACATGAGAATGAAGCATGCTTAGTTAACTTGAATGCATCATGTGTTGAGTTACCTGTTGATTTGAGCACACCACCTATTTTAGAGACTCTTGTTACTGTCATGAATGCGTCATGTGATCAAACAACTGAAATATCAACAATTTTGAGTGCACCCATTGAATTAACTGTTGATGCAAAAGAACCAATGTTTAATCATTTTGATATGACCTCTAATCTTGATGATGATTCTGATAGAGGCAAAGGTGTCCCGTCTTTCGATGAGATGATGGATATCGCTTTGGTGGCAGTCGACTTTGACGATCCGACTACGAACGTGCGAGGACGTCGCGCCTTAGCAATCGCTAAACCAACTCCGAGAGGTTATTGACCACGCCGGAGCACGATCAACCTGACCACAAGGGTCTGTTTCCTGCGAGCAAACGAAGAACAAGCAAGAAACTGAGATTGCAATCTGGATAGTGCGAATATAAGATGAAAACTTTATTGATCAAGGTGGGGTTCTGTGACGCCTTTGTCTGGTCGTTGAACACAAACAAAGTACGCGAAGTTGCAGCTATGGCGAACTTTTAATCTAAACAAAACCCAAAGTCTAAACGATGCCCTAAGGGCTGTATATATGGAGGAAGAGGGGGGAATTTCGTGACCCTTGGTGGAGGGGTCCGAAATCAACCCTATCTCTTGTTTCCCCACACATACGGACTCTAAAAATAGCCTATACTTATGTATTTCGAAATTACATTGGCCTGGCCCAATAATAAGGTGACGCAGCACCTATAATAGCCTCGGGACGAAATTTATGAAGTGGCATCTTGTATATTTCGTCCAAGGCTTCATGCACCCATTATGGTGGCTTCGAAGTCCTGAAATCATCACTTGTAACTCCGTTCTTGTTCCCCTTGCGCATGCCATCATCTCCATGCTTGTTCTTAATCCAATGTTCATCCTTCTCCAAGCTAGGCCCTTCATTTGTAAGCAAAACAAATGTATCCAATTTAGGCAGCATCATATTCTCATGAACATTAGGATCATTACCAAGAAACGAAAGTACCTGGTAATTTAGTTGGCGTGCGCGAGCTCTAGTAAATGGTCTAGTATTTGTAGCAGCAGGGGCTGTGGGTGTAACAATTGTATTGATGTCCTCATCATCCTCCCCTTCTTGAAATAAAGTCGTCCTCGACGGAAGTTCATCTTCCTCACCCAAATAAGGCTTCAAATCTGCAATGTTAAAAGTGGGACTAACCCCAAAATTTGCAGGCAGCTCAAGTTTATATGCATTATCATTTATTTTCTCTAACACCTTAAAGGGACCATCAGCACGTGGCATTAACTTTTATTTGCGCAAATCCGGAAATCTATCCTTACGCAAATGTAACCAAACAAGATCTCCAGGTGCAAACACAACATGTTTTCTACCCTTATCTCCAGCAAGTTTATATTTAGCATTCATACGCTCAATGTTTTCCTTAGTTAACTCATGCATTTTTAAAATCAATTCAGCACGTTGTTTAGCATCAAAATTAACCTTCCCCGAAGATGGAAGAGGCAACAAATCAATAGGTGCACGAGGTAGGAAACCATACACAACTTCAAAAGGGCATATCTTAGTAGTAGAATGCAATGAACGATTATAAGCAAATTCAATATGAGGCAAGCATTCCTCCCACATTTTCTTATTATTCTTCAAAACAGCCCTAAGCATAGTAGACAACATTCTATTGACTACTTCAGTTTGTCCATCAGTTTGGGGGTGACAAGTAGTACTAAAAAGAAGTTTAGTCCCCAACTTAGCCCATAAACATCTCCAAACGTGGCTAAGAAATTTAGTATCACGATCTGAAACAATAGTATTTGGCACACCATGCAAGCGAATAATTTCACGAAAGAACAAATCAGCAACATTAACAGCATCATCGCTTTTATGACATGGTATAAAGTGTGCCATTTTCGAGAATCTATCCACGACAACAAATATGCTATCCCTCCCCTTCTTTGTTCGAGGTAAACCTAAAACAAAGTCCATAGATATATCCTCCCAAGGAACACTAGGTACAGGCAAAGGCATATATAAACCATGAGGATTGAGTCGTGACTTAGCTTTTTGACATGTAGTGCAGCGAGCAATAAAACGCTCAACATCCCGTCTCATCTTTGGCCAAAAGAAATGTGTAGCAAGTACGTCCTCCGTCTTCTTCACGCCAAAGTGTCCCATTAATCCTCCTCCATGCGCCTCCTGCAACAACAAAAGACGAACGGAGCTAGCTGGAATGCATAGCTTGTTAGCACGAAACACAAATCCATCGTTAACGACGAACTTGTTCCACATTCTTCCTTCTTTACAATTCTGCATTACATCTTTAAAATCAGCATCATGCACATATTGATCTGTGATGGTCTCCAAACCAAATTTTTTGAAGTCAAGTTGTGAAAGCATAGTATAGAGGCGAGACAATGCATCAGCAATAACATTTTCTTTTCCCTTCTTGTGTTTAATGACATAAGGAAAAGTCTCAATGAATTCAACCCATTTAGCATGTCTACGATTCAGTTTAGCTTGACTTTTAATATGTTTCAAAGATTCATGATCAGAATGTATAACAAATTCTTTGCGCCATAAATAATGTTGCCATGTTTCTAAAGTCCGAACAAGAGCATATAATTCTTTATCATAAGTAGAATAATTCAGACTAGGCCCACTCAATTTTTTAGGAAAGTATGAAACAGGTTTGCCATCTTGTAATAACACACCGCCTAATCCAATTCCACTAGCATCACATTCAAGCTCAAAAGTCTTATTAAAATCAGGAAGTTGGACTAAAGGAGCATGTGTCAACTTATCTTTCAATACCGAGAAGGCTTCTTCCTGTGCGGTACCCCAAAGAAAAGGCACATCTTTCTTTGTAAGCTCATTGAGAGGTGCAGCAATGGTGCTGAAATCTCTCACAAAATGCCTATAGAATCCAGCGAGGCCAAGAAAACTCCTCACTGGTGTGACCGTTTTGGGTTGCGGCCAACTCTCAATAGCTTCAATCTTGGCTTTATCAACTTCAATTCCCTGTGGAGTAACAACATAGCCAAGAAAAGATACTCGGTCGGTGCAAAAGGTGCACTTCCCAAGGTTACCGAACAAACGTGCATCACGTAGAGCAATAAAAACAGCACGTAAATGTTCCAAATGTTCTTCCAAAGATCTGCTATAAATCAATATGTCATCAAAGTAAACTACCACAAATCGTCCAATGAAAGCATGTAAAACTTTGTTCATTAATCTCATGAAAGTACTAGGTGCATTAGTTAACCCAAAAGGCATGACTAACCACTCATATAATCCAAACTTAGTTTTGAATGCTTCCATTCATCTCCCAATTTCATACGAATTTGATGGTATCCACTACGCAAATCAACTTTGGAGAATATTGTAGAGCCACTCAATTCATCAAGCATATCATCTAGCCTAGGAATAGGATGACGATAACGAATAGTAATATTATTAATGCCTCTACAATCAACACACATACGTGATGTACCATCCTTTTTCGGCACTAGAATAATAGGAATAGCACAAGGACTAAGGGATTCACATATATAACCTATGTCGAGAAGCTCTTGTACTTGACGCATAATCTCCTTCGTCTCCTATGGATTGGTACGGTGTGGTGCACGGTTTGGCAGTGAAGCACCGGGAATTAAGTCAATCTGATGCTCAATCCCTCGAATAGGCGGTAATCCCGGTGGCACGTCTTGTGGAAAGACGTCAGCGAACTCCTGCAAATTGTTAGTGACAGCAGGAGGCAAAGAGGAAGGCACGTCCTCGAATGAAAATAATGCCTCTTTGTACACAAAAGCATAGCAAACAGATTTGCTGAAATCTAGCTCATCAATATCAGATTTGGTGGCAAATAAACATGCACTTTTCAATTTAATTTCAGAAGCAACACTAGATGGTTTATTATTGGGCTTCATTTGTTGCTCAAATTCTTTTGCCACAATCTGATTTTCACTCTTATTCGTCTCCTGTTTTGCTTTATTAGCTCTATTAATATCATCTTTCAAAATGGAATCAGGAGTCATAGTGATGAGGACATCAATACAATTGTTACACCCACAGCCCCTGCTGCTATAAATACTGGACCAATTACTAGAGCTCGTGCACGCCAACTAAATTACCAGGTACTTTCGTTTCTTGGTAATGATTCTAATGTTCATGAGAATATGATGCTGCCTAAATTGGATACGTTTGTTTTGCTTACAAATGAAGGGCCTAGCTTGGAGAAGGATGAACATTGGATTAAGAACAAGCATGGAGATGATGGCATGCGCAAGGGAAACAAGAACGGAGTTACAAGTGATGATTTCAGGACTTTGAAGCCACCATAATGGGTGCATGAAGCCTTGGACGAAATATACAAGATGCCACTTCATAAATTTCGTCCCGAGGCTATTATAGGTGCTGCATCACCTTATTATTGGGCCAGGCCCATGTAATTTCGAAATACGTAAGTATAGGCTATATTTAGAGTCCGTATGTGTGGGGAAACAAGAGATAGGGTTGATTTCGGACCCCTCCACCAAGGGTCACGAAATTCCCCCCTCTTCCTCCATATATACAGCCCTTAGGGCATCGTTTAGACTTTGGGTTTTGTTTAGATTAAAAGTTCGCCATAGCTGCAACTTCGCGTACTTCGTTTGTGTTCAACGACCAGACAAAGGCGTCACATAACCCCACCTTGATCAATAAAGCTTTCATCTTATATTCGCAATATCCAGATTGCAATCTCAGTTTCTTGCTTGTTCTTCGTTTGCTCGCAGGAAACAGACGCTCGTGGTCAGGTTGATCGTGCTCCGGCGTGGTCAATAACCTCTCAGAGTTGGTTTAGCGATTGCTAAGGCACGACGTCCACACACGTTCGTAGTCGGATCGTCAAAGTCGACTGCCACCAAAGCGATATCCATCATCTCATCGAAAGACGGGACACCTTTGCCTCTATCACATAGGAAGCAAAGTAATATTTTTATCCTTATGAACAAGAGTATAGTGATTGTTTCTACCATGGTGTACAAAATTTTTATCAAATTGCCATGGTCTACCAAGTAATAAGGAACATGCTTGCATAGGTACCACATCACAATCAAAATAATCAGCATATGTAGAGATACTAAAATGCACATGAACAGTACGTGTTACCTTAACCTTGCCGCTGTTGTTGAACCATTGGATGTAGTAAGGATGTGGATGTGGTCTTGTGGTGAGAGAAAGCTTCTCCACCATCTCCATGCTAGCCAAGTTGTTGCAGCTCCCTCCATCTATGATGACGCGCACAGAATGTTCTTTCACAACTCCCTTGGTATGGAACAAATTGCGCCTCTGATTTTGCTCAGCTTGTGTGACCTGCACACTCAAAACACGTTGAGCCACTAAACATTCATACCTGTCAGCGTCTTCAGGAGCCATGTATTGTGTCTCATGATCAGAATCATCTCCACCATGTTCTTCACGTGTAATAAGAGCCAAAGTCTCCTCATCATAGTCACTAGCAGACTCATATCCACCATCCGCGGTAGCAATCATCACACGCGGAGATTTGCATTCTCTCGCATAATGACCTCCTCCCTTACAACGACGACAAATAATATCACTTGTGTGCCCCTGTTGATGCCATGGAAGAAGCAGAACTATGTGCAGGCCCAGCAGGTGCGCTCTTGGCAGATAATGGTGGTTGTGCCTGTTTTCTTGTATCACGACTGGAGGAGACACCTGATTGAGGTGCTGGTGCAGTTGAAGTAGAAGATGCACGCGGTGTCCATGATGAAGGTCGGCCTGCAGAAAAGTTAGTTCGCGCCAATGCTTGTCGATCCTACACTTCACGTTCAGCTTTACAAGCAAGAAGGAATAAACGAGTGATATTAGTATACTCCTTATAGTCTAGAATGGTCTAAATCTCTCTATTTAATCCACCCAGAAAACGTGCAAGCATAGCTTCATTCTCCTCAACAATACCACATCTAATCATGCCAGTTTGTAATTCCTGATAATATTCTTCTACAGAATTTTTTCCTTGTCTTAAGCGCTGTAATTTCTGAAGCAATTCACGTTGATAATATGGTGGAACCCAATGAGTACGCATAGCAGTTTTCAAAGCAGCCCAAGTAGTTGGAATAGGATATAATCTACAATGTTCGGACCACCATACACATGCAAAACTAGTGAAAGCACAAACAGCAGCGGCAACCGTCTCTCCTCGGGATATTGTAAACATGTAAATCATTGTTCAGTTTCTAACTCCCAAGTAAGATATATATCACGAACATATCTACCCTCGAAAGGTGGAATATTCAATTTCAGTTTAGGAAGATGGTCATGATCTCGTACCTGAGGGAAAGCCCTACCATTGTGATTATTTGCATGTGGACGACCTGGTGGTTGTGGTGCAGGTGGTTGCACGTAGTTCTGATTTTGAGCAATCTCATCCTCGTAATCTCCCACATAATCATCCTCCTCCGCATCAGCAGCAGGAGCCACAGAAGTATCAACAGCAGCACCAACAGTTTGGCCAAACGCAAGAGGAACACGGCTCGCTCGGCGGAGATCTGTTTCGCGACGTGGAGATAGTCGTTGTTGTTGTTGTTGGAGAGGTGCGTTAGGTGCAGTGGGTGGTGGTGGTGGAAGACGCGCGAGCAATTCATTAAACTTGTTATCGAGCTTTGTTTCGAACGTCTTCTCCATGCCATCTATCTTCTCCATGGCCTCTTCAAATCTGTTTAGCACATCTTGCACCTGTCCACTCATCATTTGCTGAAATTTATCATGCAAATCCTTATTCGTCATGTTCTCCCAGTCAGTCTCGTCGGCTTGTGATCCTGGCATGGTTAGCAGCAATAGAAACACACAAGAATATGATCCTACAGACTACTAACAAGAGGTGATGGTGGGTGTCACAAATCCGTCAAGCAAATCTCAAATTCTTACCAGTTCTTACCCAGCAGCAGGCGGTGATCGGCAACCGTTGTGGTCAAAAACTCTCAAAGCTTGGATAGAGCGATTACCAGGGAGAGTCAAACGCACGACGTAGATGTATGTGGAGCTGGGAAGGCTTATAATATGGTAGCAAAAAGGGTCAGCAATAATCAATTCTGAGATGCAAAGTTGAATAAACGCTCAACGACGGTACTGTGCTGGTCCTAGGCTAGACTGTGCTAGAGACGCGAGCCTAGAACACCAACAAAATCACGGCGCAGCACGTAAACAAGGGAAAAGCAGACTCTGGATTTTTTTTCGCTTTTTTTGCGGTGTTTTTTTTTGCGCTGCTTTTTTTTGCAAAAAAACATTATTAATGGCGAGTGTCTCAAAACTCTTCCTAGGTCAAACTGACAGGATGGGCACGAAATTTTTTCGACCAATTTTTTTTTCAACTGCCCGGACCCAAAAACTGGAAACGGGTCAAAAAAAACTTCCTATAATGGCACCTGTCTCAAAACACTCAGAAACATCTAAAAATAGGATAGCCAGAAATTTTTTCGAAAAATGCGTTTTCGAAAAATTTTGGGCCTAAACGGAGGGTGGTTTCCGGACTCTTTTTTTTCCGAAACCTACTACGGCAAGGAAACACGAATCGGAATCTAGATGGATCTCGAAAACAAACCTAATATGAAAAGAACTCGGATTGGTGGTGGATATATGGTAGTAGATGGCAGCGGTGGTGGTATATGACAGCGGTGGTGGTATATGGATACGGATTCGAAGCGGTGGCGGATAAGCGGCGGTGGTAGATGGCATGGGCGATGATGATGGTGCGGCGGCGGCGTGACAAATTATGACCAGAACTCGAAACTCTAAAAGACTAGACTCTAAGACCAGCAACTAGACACGACGATGCAACCGCAAATTCAACAAAGCAAAACCCTAAAAAGATTATGCAAAGGCTCAGATTGGTTCAGATATGATGAACTAACCCTAATTTTTTTGTGGCTTTTTCGTGGACTGTAGGTATGAAGAACAGACTCGATCTAAACTACGAAAAACTGTAAAATCTCACCGAGCAACCTGGAAATCTGATACCACTTGATAGAGGCAAAGGTGTCCCGTCTTTCGATGAGATGATGGATATCGCTTTGGTGGCAGTCGACTTTGACGATCCGACTACGAACGTGCGAGGACGTCGCGCCTTAGCAATCGCTAAACCAACTCCGAGAGGTTATTGACCACGCCGGAGCACGATCAACCTGACCACGAGGGTCTGTTTCCTGCGAGCAAACGAAGAACAAGCAAGAAACTGAGATTGCAATCTGGATATTGCGAATATAAGATGAAAGCTTTATTGATCAAGGTGGGGTTCTGTGACGCCTTTGTCTGGTCGTTGAACACAAACGAAGTACGCGAAGTTGCAGCTACGGCGAACTTTTAATCTAAACAAAACCCAAAGTCTAAATGATGCCCTAAGGGCTGTATATATGGAGGAAGAGGGGGGAATTTCGTGGCCCTTGGTGGAGGGGTCCGAAATCAACCCTATCTCTTGTTTCCCCACACATACGGACTCTAAAAATAGCCTATACTTATGTATTTCGAAATTACATGGGCCTGGCCCAATAATAAGGTGACGCAGCACCTATAATAGCCTCGGGACGAAATTTATGAAGTGGCATCTTGTATATTTCATCCAAGGCTTCATGCACCCATTATGGTGGCTTCAAAGTACTGAAATCATCACTTGTAACTCCGTTCTTGTTCCCCTTGCGCATGCCATCATCTCCATGCTTGTTCTTAATCCAATGTTCATCTTTCTCCAAGCTAGGCCCTTCATTTGTAAGCAAAACAAATGTATCCAATTTAGGCAGCATCATATTCTCATGAACATTAGAATCATTACCAAGAAACGAAAGTACCTGGTAATTTAGTTGGCGTGCGCGAGCTCTAGTAATTGGTCCAGTATTTATAGCAGCAGGGGCTGTGGGTGTAACAATTGTATTGATGTCCTCATCAGATTCTGTGTCCAATGACTTATTGCATGTTTGCTTATTTAAGCATGTTGTAGCATGTAAATTTGATGCAAGTAAGGTTTATTCATCGAAGTTAGGATGGTTTAATGATGAACATTGCCAATCTTTTGAAGTGAATAAGAGCTTCACTTATATGTGCAAACTGAGTTGCAATATTTTCATGCCTTCTACTTCTTGTGATAATTTTTTTGCTTTAGATTTTATGAACAATGAAAGTTACTCATGTATACATGTGACATATGTGCAAAAATCAAGGGAAGTTAAAATGGATGACATATGCATATACAACATGTACACCTTGTCTCTTTTGTTAGCCACATTTCAGATTAAGCAATGCCGAGGACGGCTTTGTTTTCAAAAAGGTGAGGATGATGAGGACATGACTACCTTGGATACGACCAAAAATATTGCATACATGCATATTTGTCAGGTGATTTCTAATGCAAACTATTCAATAGTCTATTTATGTTATCCAGAAAAAAATACTTCACACACTTTTGTGTTTTGTCTAATTGCAGGTGTATGGGACATTTGTACAATCCACATATGAAGATAAGGAAAAAGGAGATATTTAGGTTGTGTTCAAAAAGTCCTCTCACGTCACTTTTGGGCCAAGAGAAGATAGAGTCCAAGTCTCTCACGTTCTGGATTCAGATTCGGACTGCACAGACATACCTGACTCAAAAGGCCAACAAATTTTTCATACGGACTCCGAATTGGGTGATTCTTTCTTTTGTTGGAAACTAGATTTCGTGCTCTTTCCAACCCAATTGGATCCGCATTCAAATTCGTCCGGAGCGTTGAGTTATGGACGAAACAATCTGACGTTGCAGCAGAATCCGAGTCAAACTACAAGCCCAAAGGTGTTGCATCACCTCCACTTGGGCCCATGAGCCTTGTACGACCTAGGGTTAGTTTTAGGCTGCCTTGGGACGTCCTCCCACCTCCTTGGCCGCCACCCCTTGCTCCTATATAAGTAGATCCATCTAGTAGCTTTTTCCTTGGGATTTGTTTAGTTAAAAGTTAGCCATTGCAACTTCGTGTACTTCGTTTGTGTCCAACGACTAGACCAAGACCGCTTCCGGATCCCCACCATTATCAATACTTCATATATATTTGCAATATTCAGATTGCTTTATCATATTCTTGCTCGTTCTTCGATTGCTTGCAGGAATAGACCTTCGTGGTCAGGCTGACCGTGCTTCCAGCATCGTCAGTAACCTCAGGAGATTGGTTTAGTGATTGCTAAGGCGCAACGTCGTGCACGTTTGTAGTCGGATCGTCAAAGTCGTCTCCACCAAATCGATAGTTATCATCTCATCGAAAGATCGGGACCCTCGCCTCTATTAGACGCAGCACCTAGAATAGCCTATGTACGAATATTATGAACTGGCATCTTGTATATTTCGTCCAAGGCTTCATGCACTCCTTATGGCGGCTTCAATGTCCTGAAATCATCACTTGTAACTCCGTTCTTGATCCCCTTGCGCATGCCATCAACTCCATGCGTGTTCTTGCTCCAATGTTCATCCTTCTCCAAGCTTGGCCCTTCATTTGTAAGCAAAACAAATGTATCCAATTTAGGAAGCATCATAATCTCATGAACATTAGAATCATTACCAAGAAACAAAAGTACCTGGTAATTTAATTGGCGTGCGCAAGCTCTAGTAATTGGTCCAGTATATGTAACAGTAGGGGCTGTGGGTGTAACAATGGTATTCATGTCCTCATCATCGTGGGACATCATCGAGCTAAACATGTGCTAAACTCGGAGGTGTCGTGTGTTCGGTACTTGGATCGGTCGGATCGTGAAGACGTACGACTACATCAACCGCGTTCTCATAACACTTCCTCTTACGGTCTACGCGGGTACATGGACGATACTCTCCCCTCTCATTGCTATGCATCACCATGATCTTGCGTGTGCGTAGGAATTTTTTTGAAATTACTACGTTTCCCAACAGTGGTATCAGAGCCAGGTTTATGCCTAGATGTCATATGCACAAGTAGAACACAAAGGAGTTGTGGGCATGGGTATACATATTTCTTGCCGTCACTAGTTGATTCTTGATTCAGTGGCATTGTTGGATGAAGCGGCCTAGACCGATATTCCATGTACGCTTACGGGAGACTGGTTCTACCGATGTGCTTCGCACACATGTGGCTAGTGGGTGTCTGTTTCTCCAGATTTAGTTGAATCAGATTCAATGAACATGGTTCTTTCTGAAGATTAAAAAGCAATCACTGTACCGCGTTGTGGTTTTTGATGCGTAGGTAGGAACGGTTCTTGCTCAGCCCGTAGAAGCCACGTAAAACTTGCAACAACAAAGTAGAGGATATCTAACTTGTTTTTGCAGGGCATGTTGTGATGTGATATGGTGAAGACATGATGCTAAATTTTATTGTATGAGATGATCATGTTTTGTAACACAGTTATCGGCAACTGGCAGGAGCCATATGGTTGTTGCTTTATTGTATGAAATGCAATCGCCATGTAATTGCTTTACTTTATCACTAAGCAGTAGTGATAGTTGTGGAGGCAATAGTTGGCGTGATGACAACGATGCTTCAATGGAGATCAAGGTGTCAAGCCAGTGACAATGGTGATCATGACGGTGCTTTAGAGATGGAGATCACAGGCACAAGATGATGATGGCCATATCATATGACTTATATTGATTGCATGTGATATTTATCTTTTATGCATCTTATTTTGCTTAGATCGACGGTAGCATTATAAGATGATCTCTCACTAAATTTCAAGGTATAAGTGTTCTCCCTGAGTATGCATCATTGCGAAAGTTCGTCGTGCCGAGAGACCACGTCATGATCGGGTGTGATAATCTCTATGTTCACATGCAACGGGTGCAAGCCAGTTTTGCACACGCAGAATACTCGGGATAAACTTGATGAGCCTAGCATATGCAGATATGGCCTCGGAACATTGAGACCGAAAGGTCGAGCGTGAATCATATAGTAGATATGATCAAACATAGTGATGTTCACCATTGAAAACTACTCCATCTCACGTGATGATCGGACATGGTTTAGTTGAGATGGACCACATGATCACTTAGATGATTAGAGGGATGTCTGTCTAAGTGGGAGTTCTTAAGTAATATGATTAATTGAACTTTAATTTATCATGAAATTAGTACCTGATAGTATTTTGCATGTCTATGTTGTTGTAGATAGATGGCCCGTGTTGTTGTTCCGTTGAATTTTAATGCGTTCCTAGAGAAAGCAATGTTGAAAGATGATGGTAGAAATTACACGGACTGGGTCCGTAACTTGAGGATTATCCTCATTGCTGCATAGAAGAATTACGTCCTGGAAGCACCACTAGGTGTACCACCCGCGTCGGCAACTACTCGACAGTTCAGTGTGCCATGCTTTACGGCTTAGAACCGGGACTTCAACGATGTTTTGAACGTCATGGAGCATATGAGATGTTCCAGGAGTTGAAGTTAATATTTCAAGCAAATGCCCGGATTGAGAGATATGAAGTCTCTAATAAGTTCTATAGCTGCAAGATGGAGGAGAATAGTTCTGTAAGTGAACATATACTCAGAATGTCTGGGTACCACAACCACTTGACTCAACTGGGAGTTAATCTTCCTGATGATAGTGTCATTGATAGAGTTCTTCAATCACTGCCACCAAGCGACAAGAGCTTCGTGATGAACTATAATATGCAAGGGATGGGTAAGACGATTCCCGAGATCTTCGCAAAGCTAAAGGCCGCGGAGGTAGAAATCAAAAAGGAGCATCAAGTGTTGATGGTCAACAAGACCACCAGTTTCAAGAAAAAGGGTAAAGGGAAAAAGGGGAACTTCAAAAAGAATGACAAGCAAGTTGCTACTCAAGTGCAGATGCCCGAGTCTGGACCTAAGCCTGAGACTGAGTGCTTCTACTGCAAAGGGACTAGTCACTGGAAGCGGAACTGCCCCAAGTATTTGGCGGATAAGAAGGATGGCAAGGTGAACAAAGGTATATGTGATATACATGTTATTGATGTGTACCTTACTAATGCTCGCAGTAGCGCCTGGGTTCAGTTGCTAATATTTGCAACTCGAAACAGGGGCTACGGATTAAGCAAAGATTGGCTAAGGACAAGGTGACGATGCGTGTGGGAAATGGTTCCAAAGTTGATGTGATCGCCGTCAGCACGCTACCTCTACATCTACCTTTGGGATTAGTTTTAGACCTGAATAATTGTTATTTGGTGCCAGCATTGAGCATGAACATTATATCTGGATCTTGTTTGATGCAAGATCGTTAGTCATTTAAACCGAAAAATAATGGTTGCTCTATTTATATGAGTAATATCTTTTATGGTCATGCAACCTTGAAGAGTGGTCTATTCTTGATGAATCTCGATAGTAGTGATACACATATTCATAATATTGAAGCCAAAAGATGCAGAGTTGATAATGATAGTGCAACTTATTTGTGGCACTGCCGTTTAGGTCATATTGGTGTAAAGTGCATGAAGAAACTCCATTCTGATGGACTTCTGGAATCACTTGATTATGAATCACGTGGTACTCGCGAACCATGCCTCATGGGAAAGATGACTAAAACGCTGTTCTCCAGAACTATGGAGCGAGCAACAGATTTGTTGGAAATCATACATACTGATGTATGTGGTCCGATGAATATTGAGGCTCACGGCGGGTATCATTATTTTCTCACCTTCACAGATGATTTGATCAAATATGAGTATATCTACTTGATGAAACATAAGTCTAAAACATTTGAAAAGTTCAAAGAATTTCAGAGCGAAGTGGAAAATCATCGTAACAAGAAAATAAAGTTTCTACGATCTGATCGTGGAGGAGAATATTTGAGTTACGATTTTGGTCTTCATTTGAAACAATGCGGAATAGTTTCGCAACTCACGCCACCCGTAACACCACAGCGTAATGGTGTGTCCGAACATCGTAGTCGTACTTTACTAGATATGGTGCGACCTATAATGTCTCTTACCGATTTATCGTAGTCGTTTTTGGGTTATACTTTAGACACGACTGCATTCACATTAAATAGGGCCCCATCTAAATCCGTTGAGACGACGCCTTATGAACTGTGGTTTGGCTAGAAACCAAAGTTGTCATTTCTTAAAGTTTGGGGCTGCGATGCTTATGTGAAAAGCTTCAACCTGATAAGCTCGAACCTAAATCGGAGAAATGTGTCTTCATAGGATACCCAAAGGATACTGTTGGGTACACCTTCTATCACAAATCCGTAGGAAAGACATTCGTTGCTAAGAATGCATCCTTTCTAGAGAAGGAGTTTGTCTCAAAAGAAGTGAGTGGGAGGAAAGTAGAACTTGATGAGGTAACTATACCCGCTCCCTTGTTGGAATGTAGTTCATCACAGAAATCTGTTCCTGTGACTCCTACACCAATTAGTGAGGAAGCTAATGATGAAGATCATGTAACTTTAGATCAAGTTACTACCAAACCTCGTAGGTCAAGTAGAGTAAGATCCACACCAGAGTGGTACGGTAATCCTGTTTTGGAAGTCATGTTACTTGACCATGACGAACCTACGAACTATGAGGAAGCGACGATGAGCCCAGATTCCACAAAATGGCCTGACGCCATGAAATCTGAGATAGGATCCATGTATGAGAACAAAGTGTGGACTTTGGTTGACTTGCCCAATGATCAGCAAGCCATCGAGAATAAATGGATCTTTAAGAAGAAGACTGACGCTGACGGTAATGTTACTGTCTACAAAGATCGACTTGTTGCAAAAGGTTTTCGACAAGTTCAAGGAGTGGACTACGACTATCTTATCACCCATAGCAATGCTTAAGTCCGTCCGAATCATGTTAGCAATTGCCGCATTTTATGATTATGAAATTTGGCAAATGGATGTAAAGACTGCATTCCTGAATGGATTTCTGGAAGAAGAGTTGTATATGATGCAACCTGAAGGTTTTATCGATCCAAAGGGAGCTAACAAAGTGTGCAAGCTCCAGCGATCCATCTATGGACTGGTGCAAGCATCTCGGAGTTGGAATAAACGTTTTGATAGTGTGATCAAAGCATATGGTTTTATACAGACTTTTGGAGAAGCCTATATTTACAAGAAAGTGAGTGGGTGCTCTTCAGCATTTCTAATATAATATGTGGATGACATATTGTTGATTGGAAATGATATATAATTTCTGGATAGCATAAAGGGATACTTGAATAAGAGTTTTTCAATGACAGACCTCGGTGAAGCTGCTTATATATTGGGCATCAAGATCTATAGAGATAGATCAAGACTCTTAATTGGACTTTCACAAAGCACATACCTTGATAATGTTTTGAAGAAGTTCAAAATGGATCAAGCAAAGAAACAGTTCTTGCTTGTGTTACAAGGTGTGAAGTTGAGTCAGACTCATGTCGGGTCAATAACCAATAGCAGAACCTGGATGCTCATATTGGTTCCTACATATTCTACGAACATCTTTATCGGTCAAACCGCATAACAACATACGTTGTTCCCTTTGTCATTGGTATGTTACTTGCCCGAGATTCGATCGTCGGTATCTCAATACCTAGTTCAATCTCATTATCGGTAAGTCTCTTTACTAGTTCTGTAATACATCATCCCGAAACTAACTCATTAGTTGCATTGCTTGGAAGGCTTATATTGATGTGCATTACCGAGAGGGCCTAGAGATACCTCTCCGACAATCAGAGTGACAAATCCTAATCTCGATCTATGCCAACTCAACAAGTACCATCAGAGACACCTGTAGAGCACCTTTATAATCACCCAGTTACCTTGTGACGTTTGTTAGCACACAAAGTGTTCCTCTAGTATTCGGGAGTTGCATAATCTCATAGTCATAGGAGCATGTATAAGTCATGAAGAAAGCAATAGCAATATACTAAACAATCAAATGCTAAGCTAACGGAATGGGTCAAGTCAATCACATAATTTCTCTAATGATGTGATCCCGTTAATCAAATGACAACTCATGTATATGGTTAGGAAACTCAACTATCTTTGATTCAATGAGCTAGTCAAGTAGAGGCATACTAGTGACACTTTGTTTGTCTATGTATTCACACATGTACTAAGTTTCTGGTTAATACAATTCTAGCATGAATAATAAACATTTATCATGATATAAGGAAATATAAATAACAACTTTATTATTGCCTCTAGGGCATATTTCCTTCAGTCTCCCACTTGCACTAGAGTCAATAATCTAGATTATACAGTAATGATTCTAACACCCATGGAGTCTTGGTGCTGATCATGTTTTGCTCGTGAGAGAGGCTTAGTCAATGGGTCTGCAAAATTCAGATCCATATGTATCTTTCAAATCTCTATGTCTCCATCCTTGACTTGATCGCGGATGAAATTTAAGCGTCTCTTGATGTGCTTGGTTTTTTTGTGAAATCTGGATTCCTTTGCTAATGCAATTGCACCCATATTGTCACAAAAGATTTTCGTTGGACCCGATGCACTAGGTATGACACCTAGATCGGATATGAACTCCTTCATTTGCTGCTTCCGAAGCAGCTATGTACTCCGCTTCACATGTCGATCCCGCCATGACGCTTTGCTTAGAACAGCACCAACTGATAGCTCCACCGTTCAATATAAACACGTATCCGGTTTGTGACATAGAGTCATCCGAATCAGTGTCAAAGCTTGCATCGACGTAACCATTTACGACGGGCTCTTCGTCACCTCCATAAACGAGAAACGTATCCTTAGTCCTTTTCAGGTATTTCAGGATGTTCTTGACTGCTGTCCAGTGATCCAATCCTGGATTACTTGGTACCTCCCTGCTAAACTAATAGCAAGGCACACATCAAGTCTGGTACACATCATTGCATACTGATAGAGGCGGGGTGTCCCGTCTTTCGATGAGATGATGGATATCGCTTTGGTGGAAGTCGACTTTGACGATCCGACTACGAACGTGCGAGGACGTCGCGCCTTAGCAATCGCTAAACCAACTCCGAGAGGTTATCGACCACGCCGGAGCACGATCAACCTAACCACGAGGGTATGTTTCCTGCGAGCAAACGAAGAACAAGCAAGAAACTGAGATTGCAATCTGGATATTGCGAATATAAGATGAAAGCTTTATTGATCAAGGTGGGGTTCTGTGACGCCTTTGTCTGGTCGTTGAACACAAACGAAGTACGCGAAGTTGCAGCTATGGCGAACTTTTAATCTAAACAAAACCCAAAGTCTAAACGATGCCCTAAGGGCTGTATATATGAAGGAAGAGGGGGGAATTTCGTGGCCCTTGGTGGAGGGGTCCGAAATCAACCCTATCTCTTGTTTCCCCACACATACGGACTCTAAAAATAGCCTATACTTATGTATTTCGAAATTACATGGGCCTGGCCCAATAATAAGGTGACGCAGCACCTATAATAACCTCGGGACGAAATTTATGAAGTGGCATCTTGTATATTTCGTCCAAGGCTTCATGCGCCCATTATGGTGGCTTCAAAGTCCTGAAATCATCACTTGTAACTCTGTTCTTGTTCCCCTTGCGCATGCCATCATCTCCAAGCTTGTTCTTGCTCCAATGTTCATCCTTCTCCAAGCTAGGCCCTTTATTTGTAAGCAAAACAAATGTATCCAATTTAGGCAACATCATATTCTCATGAACATTAGAATCATTACCAAGAAACGAAAGTACCTGGTAATTTAGTTGGCGTGCGCGAGCTCTAGTAATTGGTCCAGTATGTATAGCAGCAGGGCCTGTGGGTGTAACAATTGTATTGATGTCCTCATCATCCTCCCCTTCTTGAAATGAAGTCGTCCTCGACGGAAGTTCATCTTCCTCACCCAAATAAGGCTTCAAATCTGCAATGTTAAAAGTGGGACTAACCCCAAAATCTGCAGGCAGCTCAAGTTTATATGCATTATCATTTATTTTCTCTAACACCTTAAAGGGACCATCAGCCCGTGGCATGAGCTTTGATCTGCGCAAATCAGGAAATCTATCCTTACGCAAATGTAACCAGACAAGATCTCCAGGTGCAAACACAACATGTTTTCTACCCTTATCTCCAGCAAGTTTATATTTGGCATTCATACGCTCAATGTTTTCCTTAGTTAACTCATGCATTTTTATAATCAATTCAGCACGTTGTTTAGCATCAAAATTAACCTTCTCCGAAGATGGAAGAGGCAACAAATCAATAGGTGCACGAGGTAGGAAACCATACACAACTTCAAAAGGGCACATCTTAGTAGTAGGCAATGAACGATTATAAGCAAATTCAATATGAGGCAAGCATTCCTCCCACATTTTCTTATTACTCTTCAAAACAGCCCTAAGCATAGTAGACAATGTTCTATTGACTACTTCAGTTTGGACATCAGTTTGGGGGTGACAAGTAGTACTAAAAAGCAGTTTAGTCCCCAACTTAGCCCATAAACATCTCCAAAAGTGGCTAAGAAATTTAGTATCACGATCTGAAACAATAGTATTTGGCACACCATGCAAGCGAATAATTTCACGAAAGAACAAATCAGCAACATTAATAGCATCATCGCTTTTATGACATGGTATAAAGTGTGCCATTTTCGAGAATCTATCCACGACAACAAATATGCTATCCCTCCCCTTCTTTGTTCGAGGTAAACCTAAAACAAAGTCCATAGATATATCCTCCTAAGGAACACTAGGTACAGGCAAAGGCATATATAAACCATGAGGATTGAGTCGTGACTTAGCTTTTTGACATGTAGTGCAGCGAGCAATAAAACGCTCAACATCCCGTCTCATCTTTGGCCAAAAGAAATGTGTAGCAAGTACATCCTCCGTCTTCTTCACACCAAAGTGTCCCATTAATCCTCCTCCATGCGCCTCCTGCAACAACAAAAGACGAACGGAGCTAGTTGGAATGCATAGCTTGTTAGCACGAAACACAAATCCATCGTTAACGACAAACTTGTTCCACATTCTTCCTTCTTTGCAATTCTGCATTACATCTTTAAAATCAGCATCATGCACATATTGATATTTGATGGTCTCCAAACCAAATATTTTGAAGTCAAGTTGTGAAAGCATAGTATAGCGACGAGACAATGCATCAACAATAACATTTTCTTTTCCCTTCTTGTGTTTAATGACATAAGGGAAAGTCTCAATGGATTCAACCCATTTAGCATGTCTACGATTCAGTTTAGCTTGAGTTTTAATATGTTTCAAAGATTCATGATCAGAATGTATAACAAATTCTTTGGGCCATAAATAATGTTGCCATGTTTCTAAAGTCCGAACAAGAGCATATAATTCTTTATCATAAGTAGAATAATTCAGACTAGGCCCACTCAATTTTTCAGAAAAGTATGCAACAGGTTTGCCATCTTGTAATAACACACCTCCTAATCCAATTCCACTAGCATCACATTCAAGCTCAAAAGTCTTATTAAAATCAGGAAGTTGGAGTAAAGGAGCATGTGTCAACTTATCTTTCAATACCGAGAAGGCTTCTTCCTGTGCGGTACCCCAAAGAAAAGGCACATCTTTCTTTGTAAGCTCATTGAGAGGTGCAGCAATGGTGCTGAAATCTCTCACAAAACGCCTATATAATCCAGCGAGTCCAAGAAAACTCCTCACGTGTGTGACCGTTTTGGGCTGCGGCCAACTCTCAATAGCTTCAATCTTGGCTTTATCAACTTCAATTCCCTGTGGAGTAACAACATAGCCAAGAAAAGATACTCGGTCGGTGCAAAAGGTGCACTTCCCGAGGTTACCAAACAAACGTGCATCACGTAAAGCAATAAAAACAGCACGTAAATGTTCCAAATGTTCTTCCAAAGATCTGCTATAAATCAATATGTCATCAAAGTAAACTACCACAAATCGTCCAATGAAAGCATGTAAAACTTCGTTCATTAATCTCATGAAAGTACTAGGTGCATTAGTTAACCCAAAAGGCATGACTAACCACTCATATAATCCAAACTTAGTTTCAAATGTTGTTTTCCATTCATCTCCCAATTTCATACGAATTTGATGGTATCCACTACGCAAATCAACTTTGGAGAATATTGTAGAGCCACTCAATTCATCAAGCATATCATCTAGCCTAGGAATAGGATGACGATAACGAATAGTAATATTATTAATGCCTCTACAATCAACACACATACGTGATGTACCATCCTTTTTCGGCACTAGAATAATAGGAACAGCACAAGGACTAAGGGATTCGCGTATATAACCTTTGTCGAGAAGCTCTTGTACTTGACGCATAATCTCCTTCGTCTCCTCTGGATTGGTACGGTATGGTGCACAGTTTGGCAGTGAAGCACCGGGAATTAAGTCAATCTGATGCTCAATCCCTCGAATAGGCGGTAATCCCGGTGGCACGTCTTGTGGAAAGACGTCAGCGAACTCCTGCAAAATGTTAGTGACAGCAGGAGGCAAAGAGGAAGGCACGTCCTCGAATGAAAATAATGTCTCTTTGCACACAAAAGCATAGCAAACAGATTTGCTGAAATCTAGCTCATCAATATCAGATTTGGTGGCAAATAAACATGCACTTTTCAATTTAATTTCAGAAGCAACACTAGATGGTTTATTATTAGGCTTCATTTGTTGCTCAAATTCTTTTGCCACAATCTGATTTTCACTCTTATTCTTCTCCTGTTTTGCTTTATTAGCTCTATTAATATCATCTTTCAAAATGGAATCAGGAGTCATAGGAAGCAAAGTAATATTTTTATCCTTATGAACAAGAGTATAGTGATTGTTTCTACCATGGTGTACAGAATTTTTATCAAATTGCCATGGTCTACCAAGTAATAAGGAACATGCTTGCATAGGTACCACATCACAATCAACATAATCAGCATATGTAGAGATACTAAAATGCACACGAACAATACGTGTTACCTTAACCTTGCCGCTGTTGTTGAACCATTGGATGTAGTAAGGATGTGGATGTGGTCTTGTGGTGAGAGAAAGCTTCTCCACCATCTCCATGCTAGCCAAGTTGTTGCAACTACCTCCGTCTATGATGACGCGCACAGAACGTTCCTTCACAACTCCCTTGGTATGCAACAAATTGTGCCTCTGATTGTGCTCAGCTTGTGTGACCTGCACACTCAAAACACGTTGAGCAACTAAACATTCATACCTGTCAGCGTCTTCAGGAGCCATGTATTGCGTCTCATGATCAGAATCATCTCCACCATGTTCTTCACATGTAATAAGAGCCAAAGTCTCCTCATCATAGTCACTAGCGGACTCATATCCACCATCTGCAGTAGCAATCATCACACGCGGAGATTTGCATTCTCTCGCATAATGACCTCCTCCCTTACAACAACGACAAATAATATCACTTGTGTGCCCTGTTGATGCCATGGAAGAAGAACTCTGTGCAGGCCCGGCAGGTGCGCTCTTGGCAGATAACGGTGGTTGTGCCTGTTTCTTGTATCACGTCTGGAGGAGGCACCTGATTGAGGCGCTGGTCCAGTTGAAGTAGAAGATGCACGTGGTGTCCATGATGAAGGTCGGCCTGCAGAAAAGTTAGTTCGCGCCAATGCTTGTCGATCCTGCACTTCACGTTCAGCTTTACAAGAAAGATGAAATAAATGAGTGATATTAGTATACTCCTTATAGTCTAGAATGGTCTGAATCTCTCTATTTAATCCACCCAGAAAACGTGCAAGCATAGCTTCATTCTCCTCAACAATACCACATCTAATCATGCCAGTTTGTAGTTCCTGATAATATTCTTCTACAGAATTTTTCCCTTGTCTTAAACGCTGCAATTTTTGAAGCAACTCACGTTGATAATATGGTGGAACCCAACGCGTACGCATAGCAGTTTTCAAAGCAGCCCAAGTAGTTGGAATAGGATATAATCTACAATGTTCAGACCACCATACACATGCAAAACTAGTGAAAGCACAAACAGCAGCAGCAACCCGTCTCTCCTCAGGATATTGTAAACATGTAAATCGTTGTTCAGTTTCTAACTCCCAAGTAAGATATATATCAGGAACATATCTACCCTCAAATGGTGGAATATTCAATTTCAGTTTAGGAATATGGACATCATCTCGTACCTGAGGTGGTGGTGCAGGCCTACCATTACGAATATATACCTGAGGTCGAACTGCTGGTGGTGGTGCTGGTGGCTGCACGTAGTTCGGATTTTGATCAACCTCATCCTCATAATCGCCCGCATACTCACCATCCTCCGCATCAACAGCAGGAGCCACAGAAGTATCAACAGCAACACCAACAGTTTGGCCAAACGCAAGAGGGACACGGCTCGCTCGGCGGAGGTCTGTTTCGCGAGGTGGAGGTAGTCGTCGTTGTTGTTGTTGTTGGAGAGGTGCGTTAGGTGCAGCGGGTGGTGGTGGTGGAAGACGCGCGAGCAATTCATTAAACTTGTTATCGAGCTTTGTTTCGAACGTCTTCTCCATGCCATCTATCTTCTCCATGGCCTCTTCAAATCTGTTTAACACATCTTGCACCTGTCCACTCATCATTTGCTGAAATTTATCATGTAGCTGTTTGTTCGTCAGGTTCTCCCAATCAGTCTCATCGGCTTGTGATCCTACCATGGTTAGCAGCAAATAGAAACACACAAGAATATGATCCTACAGACTACTAAGAAGTGGTGGTGGTGTATAACAAACCCGTCAAGCAAACCTCAAATTCTTACCAGTTCTTACCCAACAGCAGGTGGTGATCGGCAACCGTTGTAGTCAAAACTCTCAAAGCTTGGATAGAGCGATTACCAGGGAGAGTCAAACGCACGACGTAGATGTATGTGGAGCTAGGAAGGCTTATAATATGGTAGGAAAAAGGGTCAGCAATAATCAATTGAGAGATGCAAAGTTGAATAAACGCTCAACGACGGTACTGTGCTGGTCCTAGGCTAGACCGTGCTAGAGACGCGAGCCTAGAACACTAACAAAATCACGGCGCTGCACGTAAACAAGGGAAAAGCACACTCTGGAAATTTTTTTCGCTCTTTTTTTTTGCGCTGCTCTTTTGTTTTGCGAAAAATCACTATAACAGCGAGTGTCTCAAAACTCTTCCCAGGTCAAACTGACAGGATGGGCACGAAATTTTTTCGACCAAATTTTTTTTTCGACTGCCTGGACCCAAAAACTGGAAACGGGTCAAAAAAAACTTTCTATAATGGCGACTGTCTCAATACGCTTAGAAACACCTAAAATTAGGATAGCCAGATTTTTTTTGTCAAGTGCGTTTTCCGAAAATTTTGGGCCTAAACGGAGGGTGGTTGCCGGACTCTTTTTTTTTCCGAAACCTACTCCGGCAAGGAAACACGAATCGGAAACTAGATGGATCTCGAAAACAAACCTAATATGACAAGAACTCGGATTGGTGGTGGATATATGGCGGTAGATGGCAGCGGTGGTGGTATATGACAGCGGTGGTGGTATATGGATACGAATTCGAAGCGGTGGCGGATGAGCGGTGGTGGTAGATGGCAGGGGCGATGATGATGGTGCGGCGGCGGCATGACAACTTATGACGAGAACTCGAAACTCTAAAAGACTAGACTCTAAGACCAGCAACTAGACACGACGATGCAACCGCAAATTCAACAAAGCAAAACCCTAAAAAGATTATGCAAAGGCTCAGATTGGTTCGGATATGATGAACTAACCCTAATTTTTTTTAGCTTTTTCGTGGACTGTAGGTATGAAAAACAGACTCGATCTAAACTACAAAAAACTGTAAAATCTCACTGAGCAACCTGGAGCTCTGATACCACTTGATAGAGGCAGGGTGTACCGTCTTTCGATGAGATGATGGATATCGCTTTGGTGGAAGTCGACTTTGACGATCCGACTACGAACGTGCGAGGACGTCGCGCCTTAGCAATCGCTAAACCAACTCCGAGAGGTTATCGACCACGCCGGAGCACGATCAACCTGACCACGAGGGTCTGTTTCCTGCGAGCAAACGAAGAACAAGCAAGAAGCTGAGATTGCAATCTGGATATTGCGAATATAAGATGAAAGCTTTATTGATCAAGGTGGGGTTCTGTGACACCTTTGTCTGGTCGTTGAACACAAACGAAGTACGCGAAGTTGCAGCTATGGCGAACTTTTAATCTAAACAAAACCCAAAGTCTAAACGATGCCCTAAGGGCTGTATATATGGAGGAAGAGGGGGGAATTTCGTGGCCCTTGGTGGAGGGGTCCGAAATCAACCCTATCTCTTGTTTCCCCACACATACGGACTCTAAAAATAGCCTATACTTATGTATTTCGAAATTACATGGGCCTGGCCCAATAATAAGGTGACGCAACACCTATAATAACCTCGGGACGAAATTTATGAAGTGGCATCTTGTATAGTTCGTCCAAGGCTTCATGCGCCCATTATGGTGGCTTCAAAGTCCTGAAATCATCACTTGTAACTCTGTTCTTGTTCCCCTTGCGCATGCCATCATCTCCATGCTTGTTCTTGCTCCAATGTTCATCCTTCTCCAAGCTAGGCCCTTTATTTGTAAGCAAAACAAATGTATCCAATTTAGGCAGCATCATATTCTCAGGAACATTAGAATCATTACCAAGAAACGAAAGTACCTGGTAATTTAGTTGGCGTGCGTGAGCTCTAGTAATTGGTCCAGTATGTATAGCAGCAGGGCCTGTGGGTGTAACAATTGTATTGATGTCCTCATCACATACATGATAGAGCCTATGGCTGAAGCATAGGAAACACCTTTCATTTTCTCTCTATCTTCTGCAGTGGTCGGGAATTGAGTCTGACTCAAATTCACCTTATAACACAGGCAAGAACCCTTTCTTTGCTTGATCCATTTTGAACTTCTTCAAAACTTTATCAAGGTATGTGCTTTGTGAAAGTCCAATTAAGCGTCTTGATCTATCTTTATAGATCTTGATGCCTAATATATAAGCAGCTTCACCGAGGTCTTTCATTGAAAAACTTTTATTCAAATATCCTTTTATGCTATCCAGAAATTATATATCATTTCCAATCAACAATATGCCATCCACATATAATATTAGAAATGCTACAGAGCTCCCACTCACTTTCTTGTAAATACAGGCTTCTCCAAAAGTCTATATAAAACCATATGCTTTGATCACACTATCAAAACGTTTATTTCAACTCCGAGATGCTTGCACTAGTCCATAGATGGATCGCTGGAGCTTGCACACTTTGTTAGCATCCTTTGGATCGATAAAACCTTCAGGTTGCATCATATACAACTCTTCTACCAGAAATCCATTCAGGAATGCAGTCTTTACATCCATTTGCCAAATTTCATAATCATAAAGTGTGGCAATTGCTAACATGATTCGGACGGACTTAAGCATCACTACGGGTGAGAAAGTCTCATCATAGTCAACTCCTTGAACTTGTCGAAAACCTTTCGCAACAAGTCGAGCTTTGGTGATAGTAAAATTACCGTCAGCGTCTGCCTTCTTCTTAAAGATCCATTTATTCTCGATGGCTTGCCGATCATTGGGAAAGTGACCAAAGTCCACACTCTGTTCTCATACAAGGATCCCATCTCGGATTTCATGGCCTCAAGCCATTTTGCGGAATCTGGGCTCATCATCGCTTCCTCATAGTTCGTAGGTTCGTCATGGTTAAGTAACATGACCTCTTGAACAGGATTACCATACCACCGTGTTGTGGATCTTACTCTGGTTGACCTACGAGGTTCGGTAGTAACTTGATCTGAAGTTACATGATCATCATCATTAGCTTCCTCACTAATTGGAGTAGTAGTCACAGGAACAGATTTCTATGATCAACTACTTTCCAATAAGGGAGCATGTATAGTTACCTCATCAAGTTCTACTTTTCTCCCACTCACTTCTTTCAAGAGAAACTCCTTCTCTAGAAAGGATCCATTCTTAGCAACAAATGTGTTGCCTACGGATCTGTGATAGAAGGTGTACCCAACAGTATCCTTTGGGTATCCTATGAAGACACATTTCTCCGATTCGGGTTCGAGTTTATTAGGTTGAAGCTTTTTCACATAAGCATCGTAGCCCCAAACTTTAAGAAACGACAACTTTGGTTTCTTGCCAAACCACAGTTCATAAGGTGTCGTCTCAACGGATTTAGATGGGTCCCTATTTAACATGAATGTAGCCATCTCTAAAGCATAACCCCAAAACGATAGCGGTAAATCAGTAAGACATCATAGATCGCACCATATCTTGTAAAGTACGATTACGACGTTCGGACACACCTTTACGCTGTGGTGTTCCGGGTGGCGTGAGTTGTGAAACTATTTCGCATTGTTTCAAATGAAGACCAAACTCGTAACTCAAATATTCTCCTCCACAATTAGATCATACAAACTTTATTTTCTTATTATGATGATTTTCCACTTCACTCTGAAATTCTTGGAACTTTTCAAATGTTTCAGACTTATTTTTCATCAAGTAGATATACCCATATCTGCTCAAATCATCTATGAAGGTGAGAAAATAACGATACCCGCCGCGAGCCTCTATATTCATCAGACCACATACATCAGTATGTATGATTTCCAACAAATCTGTTGCTTGCTCCATTGTTCCAGAGAACGGCGTGTTAGTCATCTTGCCCATGAGGCATGGTTCGCAAGTACCAAGTGATTCATAATCAAGTGATGCCAAAAGTCCATCAGAATGGAGTTTCTTCATGCTCTTTACACCAATATGACCTAAACGGCAGTGGCACAAATAAGTTGCACTATCATTATCAATTCTGCATCTTTTGGCTTCAATATTATGAATATGTGTATCACTACTATCGAGATTCATAAAAAATAGACCACTCTTCAAGGGTGCATGACCATAAAAGATATTACTCATATAAATAGAACAACCATTATTCTTAGATTTAAATGAATAATCGTCTTGCCTCAAACAAGATCCAGATATAATGTTCATGCTCAATGCTGGCACCAAATAACAATTATTCAGGTCCAAAACTAATCCCAAAGGTAGTTGTAGAGGTAGCGTGCTGACCGCGATCACATCGACTTTGGAACCATTTCCCACACGCATCGTCATATCGTCCTTAGCCAATCTTCGCTTAATCTGTAGTCCCTGTTTCGAGTTGCGGATATTAGCAACAGAACCAGTATCAAATACCTAGGTGCTACTGCGAGCATTAGTAAGGTACACATCAATAACATGCATATCACATATACTTTTGTTCACCTTGCCATCCCTCTTATCCGCCAAATACGTGGGGCAGTTCCGCTTCCAGTGACCAGTCCCTTTGAAGTAGAAGCACTCGGTCTCAGGCTTAGGTCCAGACTTTGGCTTCTTCACTCGAGCAACAACTTGCTTGCCGTTCTTCTTGAAGTTCCCCTTCTTCCCTTTACCCTTTTTCTTGAAACTGGTGGTCTTGTTGACCATCAACCCTTGATGCTCCTTCTTGATTTCTACCTCCCCAGCCTTTAGCATCGCGAAGAGCTCGGGAATAGTCTTATCCATTTCTTGCATATTATAGTTCATCATGAAGCTCTTGTAGCTTGGTGGTAGTGATTCAAGAATTCTGTCAATGACATTATCATCCGGAAGATTAACTCCCAGTTGAAAGTGATTATTATACCCAGACATTTTGGGTATATGTTCACTGACAGAACTATTCTCCTCTATCTTGCAGCTGTAGAACTTATTGGAGACTTCATATCTCTCAATCCGGGCATTTGCTTGAAATATTAACTTCAACTCCTAGAATATCTCATATGCTCCATGACGTTCAAAATGTCGTTGAAGTCCCGGTTCTAAGCCGTAAAGCATGGCACACCGAACTATCGAGTAGTCATCAGCTTTGCTCTGCCAGACGTTCATAACATCTGGCGTTGCTCCTGCAGCGGGTTTGGCACCTAGCGGTGCTTCTAGGACGTAATTCTTCTGCGCGGCAATGAGGATAATCCTCAAGTTATGGACCCAGTCCGTGTAATTGCTACCATCATCTTTCAACTTTGCTTTCTCAAGGAACGCATTAAAATTCATCGGAACAACATCACGGGCCATCTATCTACAACAACATAGACATGCCAAATACTATCAGGTACTAAGTTCATGATAAATTAAAGTTCAATTAATCAAATTTGTAACATCCCAAATTTTCAATTTGGAACGTTAGACATTAGATCATCACTGCATATCAAATTTTACTTGTTTTTTGTTTGATCCTAGAAATTCTACGTAACTCAAGGACCCTCGGAGAGAGTTGGGGATTTCGTTATTTTCATATTTGAGTTTTCTCGAATTATGAAATAGGATCATTTGATTTTATTTCTTTTATCTTCAATTATTTCTATTATAAAAATATGAGAGAGAGAGAATAAAATGACTTTCCCAAAATAAAGAAATATTGAGGATTTAATAATAAAATCAAATAAGATTTCATTTTGGTTTTATTTGCCATTTTATTTGAATTTAGGAAAAATGTGCGTTTTTCAAAATTGCATTTAGGCTCCAAATAAATGTTCATCCTGTTTTGCTTGATTTTAGAAGTCGGAGAAAATTTATTTCGGGATTTTTGGAGTCCGTTTAGTATTTCTTTTATTTGTTTTTCTGCGTGTAATTATTTAAAAAAAACGCAACCGACTTAGGGCCGGTTTCGGCCAGGACTCCTCCAGCCGGGCCTTTAAATAGCGCCACCTCGAGCCCGTTTAGCCCAAGCCGCCGTGCCGCTAGGAACCCTAACCCTAGCGCCCCGCCGCTGCCGCGCACTGCCGCAGCCGCCGGAGCCCACCGCCGCATCGCCGCGTCGCCCCATGCCGCCCGCTGGACCCCGCCGCCGGCCGCCCCACGCCGCGCCGCCGCCGCCCCACGTCGCACGCCGGACCCCGCCGCCGCACGCCGGACCCTGCCGCCGCCGAGGTTGACCCCGCCGTTGCCGCCGGTTTTTCCTAGAAAACCGGCCGGTTTTCGTTAGGTTTTTTTATTATTTTTTTAGATCCGTTTTTAGATCCGTTTTTTTCGTTTTAGTTTATTTAGCGAGCGTTCGCTCGTTCGTTCGTTTTAATGGACGCGTTCATCGTTTACTTACAGAAAACAAACGTTCGTTCCTTAATCTGTTCGTCGTTTTTCTTTTTCTCAGATTTTCCGCGATTATTTCTGATCGTGATTTCCGATCCGATTTTTGTTCTAGTATAACTTTTCGCTCGTTTATCGGAATCAGGCGATTCAAGCGCCTGGAGTTTCATCTCGAAAACCTCTTTACGTTTAACCAACTCAAACAAGTTTTTGCTTCTGTAAAATTTGACCTAGATCCAGAATAGTAAACGAAGGTTGTTTCTTTCGCCGTTTGACTTTCCTTGTTTCGTTCGATTTGATTCTTTTTGCAAACCGGAGTTCTTAAGTTGAACTTTCTGGTTAGATCTCTAATTTGAGTTTTACCCGTGCATTAGATAAGTGCTTATTGTATGCTTGTTTTGTGATAGAGTACCTGGAGTGCGCCGCTTGATACTTTGAATCGCTAGGTTTCGGGATCATCAGCAAGGCAAGTAACACTTTGATCATACTTCCTACTACCCAGTTTTTATTGCATTAGATCAATACTCAAACATTGCATGATTAGGATCTAATCAAATTGTGGGTTTGGGGGAGTAGATGAGGTAGAACCTATTACCTGTTTTACTATCAAACCTTTGGGACTTACTTCTACGTTTGCTTATATTGCCATGCTATGCTAGTAGACGTGGATTGGGTGAGTGTATCCATGACCGATGTGTGAGTGATAATTTAATGTTTTATTTAAGGTGGCAACTTAAACACACATCTGGGTGGATTGAGGCACCTGGGTATTCGAGCGATTGCTTGTTTTTCTTTTGGACTGCCACCCAGGCTCAAAGGGATCATGAGATTATTCATACTAGAAACTTCCTTATGCAGCTACAAGCTACTATGGGCTCCAGCATAGTTGACTAAGTCGTGCGAACTCTTATAGTGGTAGACTAGCAGATGTAGGGGATGTAGGTTGGTACGGTCTACCCGTTCGTAAGGTGCTAGCGCTTCTGAAAGACTATGTCTCGGTCATCCGTTTCTCAAACATCATGTAGTGCGAGAATCCCAACGGAGGAGATCGAGTCTTGTGGGGAAAACTGCGCAAACCTCTGCAGAGTGTATAAACTAATCATGGTTAGCCGTGTCCCCGGTTATGGACAGCTTGAGTATCTAGTACTTGGATTATCATGTGAATCTCATCATGTTACTCTAATTAATATTGTTGGGTTTTATATATGATGCTTAATTGGGATTGAGAGGGTGTCTACACTCTCAATGTTTAACAACTACGATGATAGTTAAATAAAATTTATTCCATTGCAGTAGGAAAAAAATGGCTTTACGCAAAAACTGTAACCATAGTGCTTTCCACCAGCCAAATATGCATGTAGTTTAGCCTTATTATTTCATTGCTCTCTGTGTGTTACATTGCCAGCATATTCCATGTGCTGACCCGTTTCGGGCTGCAACGTTCATATTGCAGACTTCTCAGACGACGAGTAAGGTGCCTTTAGGTCGTGGTTCTATACTCAGTGATGCCGTTGGAGTTGATGGACTCACTTATCTTCTAAGCCTTCCGCTGTTAATGTTATTAGATGGCCTTAAGCCATATTTATTGTAATAAGTTCTCTTTTGAGACATTCGATGTAATAACTGTGTGATTGCTACTCTGTTATTGTAATAAGTACTGTGTGTGTCAGCATTACTGATCCAGGGATGACACTGAAGCACAGAGATCAGACCGTTTGAGGTCTAGTCGCTACAAGATGGTATCAGAGCACACGCTGATTGTAGGACACGACCACTAGCTAAAGCCCTAGATCACTACTCACTCTTCTTAGTCTGACTCCTCATATTTTCTACTCTTTTAGGATGGCAGATGCAAGGAACAAGTTCACGCAACCGGAAGAAGATACACCCTTTGGACGCCACTTGAAGGAAGTCACTAGATACCTGAACATCGGAGTACCAAGCTTCACTGGAACCTACAACGCCACTTTACCGGAAGAGGAGCGCTGGATGATTCAAGTTCAAGTTCCAGGAAGTATGTTCATGCCAGTCACCAAGCCCATAGAGTTTTCCTTTGATGCACCAACCTGGAGTCTAGGAAAGAGCATGGCAACTCACATAGCCATGGGACGTATTGGAGAAGTTTACCACAATGATCTCAAGGATACTATCTACCAGATTTGTGGGCGCCGAGATGAGCACTTGGAGATGATCAGCACCAAGAAGGATAGATCAATCGCAGCTTTTATCCAGGAGTTAAACCAGCACATTCGACGTCAGGAGAACCAGATGTGCGCAGACATGATAGATCTGAAGAAGGCGAGGACAAGAATCACGGAGCTAGAAGAAGAACTCAAGGATACACACGAAGATTATATGGAGGAAATCAAAGTATTAGTGGAGAAGAATGACGACCTGATCAAGAAGATTAGAATACTCATCGGAGGCCCTACACCGGTAGAACAAGACGAAGAACCCAAGGAGATTCACCCGGAAGACTACATCATCATCGACGACACCGACTCGGACCCAGACGATAGCGATGATGACTATGTTGATGAAGCTGGAGCAGATATCATGGAGTCTGCAACCGAAGAATATTTCTAGTAGACCACCCCATCGGTAGTAGTATTCCACCATGTAAATATAGTAGTCCGAGCACTTTTGCGATAGTTAGACCGATTGTATGCCTTTGTTCGATTGAAATGAAGTGATATTGTTTGCTTTTGCCTCATGTGCATATGGGTAGTGTTTTCTCTCTAGACCTCATTCTATTCTTAAATCTCATCTTTTCTAAACCCATCAGATGCCTCCGAGATGTGACAATGGATTTGCTTTCCCACCGGAGCTCACTCAGTTGATCCCGTAGCAGAATACGTGGATGCAGTTGCTAGTCCAGAATCAGAATCAGGGGAACAACAACAACAACTCACCACCATCACCACCTGTTGATCACTTAACCCGTTTTCTTAGGCTGAATCAGCCGGTGTTCTCTAGTAGCACCGAGCCGATAGTAGCAGATGATTGGCTCTGCAAGATTGGAAGGGAGTTAACCACTACAGGATGTACTGATGCTGAGAAGGTGCGCTTTGCCGCACATCAGTTGGATGGACCAGCAGCATCATGGTGGGAGAATTACACTGTCACCTACCCTATAGCCACGGTGACATGGGATCAGTTTCAGCAGGCTTTCCGTGCTGCCCATGTTTCAGCAGGAGCTATGGCCATGAAGAAGCGTGAGTTTCGCAACTTACGCCAAGGAGGACCGTTGGCCAGTATGTGGATGACTTTAGTAAGCTAGCACGTTATACCCCAGATGACGTTGCTATGGATGCCGCTAAGCAGGAGAAGTTTCTAGAAGGATTGAATGATGAGTTGAGCATGCAGTTGATGGTAGCAAGCTTCAACAACTACCAGGAGTTGGTAGATCGTGCTCTGATGATTGAAGGGAAGCAGCAGCAAATTGAGAACCGCAAGAGGACGTATGGACAAGGGAAGTACAATTCTGGATCTCAGCAGAAGTTGCGTTTTACCCCTAGACCGGGAGGACCTTTTCAGCATACCCATGGAGGAGGTATCTCGCACAATCATAATGGCCCCAAGAATGGTAATGGGAATGGAGGAAGCAACGGCCAAAACCGTGCCAACCCGTCAACCCTAGCTAAGAGAGACCTGAGCCAAGTCACTTGCTTTAAGTGTCAGAAGACTGGACATTATGCCAATGAATGTCCTGAAGCCCAGAATGGAAGTGGAGATGGAAGCTCCGGGAAGAAGCCGAGCCCTTTCAACAGGGGATAGGTGAACCACGTTAACGTGGAGGAGGTTGAAGCTCAGCCAGATGCAGTAATAGGTAAGTTTTTGGTTAAGTCATTTACTGCACTCGTTCTTTTTGATACTGGTGCATCACATTCATACATATCAAGGGGATTTTTGGATAAGTATAAATTGCCAACCCAAGCCCTTAGGTCACCCATGTTAGTAACCTCGCCTGGAGCAGAGTATATGGCCAGTCTATGGTGTGATCGATTACCATTAAGGATTGGTATCTATGTATTTCCCTCGGACCTAATAGTATTGGAATCTCAAGGATTGGATGTGATATTAGGCATGGATTGGTTATCGAAGTATGAAGGGAACATTGAATGCGCCAGTAAGTCAATTTTGCTTACAACGCCAGAAGGAAGAAGGATCAAGTATGTATCCCGGCATGTGCCGAAGAGGACTCAAGTAAATTCCCTAACGGGAGTTGTGCAGGATGAAGTTCCAGTGGTGAAGGATTTCCCTGACGTATTTCTAGAGGAGTTGCCAGGCATGCCAACGGATAGAGACATTGAGTTTTTGATTGAGCTTTTGCCAAGCACAGGGCTAATATCCAAGAGACCATACAGGATACCCGCAAAGGATTAGGAGGAGATTAAGAAGCAAATTAAGGAGTTACTGGATAAAGGTTATATTCGCCCAACTTCTTCGCCTTGGGGAACGCCAATACTTCTAGTGGAAAAGAAGTATGGATCGTTAAGGATGGTTGTTGATTATCGAGGATTGAATGAAGTAACAATCAAGAATAAGTACCCACTACCGATGATCAATGATCTGTTTGATCGATTGCAAGGAGCTAAGGTATTTTCCAAGATATCTACGATCTGGATACCATCAGTTAAAGATTCGAGACCAGGATATACCTAAGACGGCTTTTACTACCAGGTATGGGCTGTATGAGTATACCGTTATGTCATTTGGTCTGACTAACACACCTGCCTATTTTATGAACATGATGAACAAAGTGTTTATGGAGTTTTTGGATAAGTTCATCGTAGTGTTCATTGATGATATTCTGGTTTACTCGAAGAATGAGGAGGAGCATAAGGAGCATTTGCGTTTGGTACTTGGGAAGCTCAGAGAACATCAGTTATATGCCAAGTTTAGCAAATGTGAGTTTTGGTTGAAGGAAGTTGGATTCCTCGGACACGTTATATCCAGAGAAGGTATAGCAGTAGATCCCACCAAGGTTGACACTATGACAAATTGGGAAGCCCCAACAATATATGGAGAAATCCAGAGTTTTCTAGGACTTGCAGGATACTACCGGAGATTCATTGAAAATTTCTCGAAGATTGCGAAGCCTATGATAGAGTTGTTGAAAAAGGATACCAAGTTCATATGGACTGAGGAATGTGAGGCCAGTTTTCAGGAGTTGAAGAAACGTTTGGTTACATCACCAGTGTTGATTTCGCCGGATCAGAACAAGGATTATGAGGTGTATTGCGACGCTTCACGTCGAGGACTTGGAGCAGTGCTTATGCAGGAGGGAAGAGTTGTTTCATATGCCTCACAACAACTTAAGCCTCATGAGTTGAATTATGCCACGCATGATTTGGAGTTAGCAGCCATAGTGCATGCATTAAAGACTTGGAGACATTTTCTGATTGGAAACCATTGTGAGGTGTACACGGATCACAAGAGTTTGGAGTATATTTTCACGCAGAAGGAGTTGAATCTCAGGCAAAGGAGATGGTTGGAGCTCATCAAGGATTATGACATGAGATTGGATTATCGTCTCGTAAAGGCTAACATAGTAGCCGATGCGTTGAGTCATAAAAGCCATGTCAACACCCTAATGACGGGAGATTTACTGAAGGAGTTAGCCGAGGACCTTCGTGAGCTATGTTTGGAGATAGTTCCGAGAGGCTATGTAGCTGCATTGGAGATTCAGTCTACTTTGATGGGTAAGATCAAAGAAGCTCAGAAGACTGACAAGGAGATTGCTTATATAAAGGAGAAGATGGGCAAAGGAAAAGTTAAAGGATTTCGTGAGGATGAGCACGATACCCTATGGTTTGAAGATCGTGTTTATGTGCCCAATGACCCGGAGATCGGGAAGTTAATTCTGCAGGAGGCCCATGATTCACCATATTAGATTCACCCAGGAAATACCAAGATGTATTTGGATTTGAAGGATACTTTCTGGTGGACCGGAATGAAGAAGGATATTGCGGAGTATGTAGCAGTTTGTGATGTATGTCAGAGAGTAAAAGCAGAGCATCAGAAGCCAGCGGGATTGCTACAGCCATTGCCAATACCCGAATGGAAGTGGGATAAGTTAGGCATGGATTTTATTACAGGATTGCCCAGAATGCGTTCAGGCTATGACTCGATTTGGGTTGTAGTAGATCGTTTGACAAAGGTAGCTCATTTCATCCTAGTGAAGACTACCTACACCAGTGCTAAGTTGGCAAATATATACATGACCAGGATCATATGTCTGCATGGAGTTCCAAGGAGTATTGTATCAGATAGAGGAACCCAGTTTACCTCAAAGTTCTGGAATCAGTTGCACGAAACTTTGGGTACCAGGCTAGAGTTCAGCACATCTTTTCATCCGCAGACAGATGGATAGACCGAGAGAGTCAATCATATTTTGGAGGATATATTGAGAGCTTGCGCGCTAGATTACAGATCTAGATGGGACGAAAATTTGCCATATGCAGAGTTTTCTTACAACAACAGTTATCAATCCAGTTTGAAGATGGCCCCTTTCGAAGCCTTGTACGGAAGGAGGTGCAGGACCCCGTTGTCGTGGGATGAAGTTGGAGACCGCCAGTTGTTTGGACTGGATTTGATTAAGGAGTCTGAACATAAGGTGAAATTGATTCGCGATAGGCTCAAGGTATCCCAGTCTAGGCAGAAGAGCTACGCAGATTCTAAACGCAAGGAGACAGTTTACGAAGTCGGAGACCAAGTTTATCTTCGAGTATCTCCACTTTGAGGAGTTAAGCGTTTTGGAGTTAAGGGAAAGTTAGCGCCACGATTTGTAGGACCATACAAGGTTTTGGAGCGTATGGGAGAAGTAGCCTACAAATTGGAATTGCCCGAAGGATTGTCAGGAGTTCACGATGTATTCCACATTTCCCAGTTGAAGAAGTGCCACGCAGAGATGGCTGATATATCGCTGAGAGATACAGTGCCACTGGAAGCGATTCAGTTGGACAGTGATTTGACCTATGAGGAGAAACCAGTAAAGATTCTTGAGTATGCCAGCCGAGTCACCCACAGCAAGGTTATCAAGTTTTGTAAAGTTCAGTGGAGCCACCACACCGAGGATGAAGCCACCTGGGAGCGAGAGGAAGATCTACTGAAGGACCACCCTCACCTATTCTCTAGCCAACCCGAATCTCGAGGGCCAGATTCATCTTAAGGGGGGTAGGTTTGTAACATCCCAAATTTTCAATTTGGAATGTTATACATTAGATCATCACTGCATATCATATTTTACTTGTTTTTGGTTTGATCCTAGAAAATCTACGCAACTCAAGGACCCTTAGAGAGAGTTGGGGATTTCGTTATTTTCATATTTGAGTTTTCTCGAACTTTGAAAATAGGATCATTTGATTTTATTTATTTTATCTTCAATTATTTCTATTATAAAAATATGAGAGACGGAATAAAATGACTTTCCCAAAATAAAGAAATATTGATGATTTAATAATAAAATCAAATAAGATTTCATTTTGGTTTTATTTGCCATTGTATTTGAATTTAGGAAAAATGCGCATTTTCCAAAATTGCATTTAGGCCCCAAATAAATGTTCATCCTGTTCGACTTGATTTTAGAAGTCGGGGAAAATTTATTTTAGGATTTTTGGAGTTCGTTTAGTATTTCTTTTATTTGTTTTTCTACGCGTAATTAATTTTTTTTTAAAACGCAACCAACTTAGGGCCGGTTTCGGCCAGGACTCCTCCGGCCGGGCCTTTAAATAGCGCCGCCCCGAGCCCGTTTAGCCCAAGCCGCCGCGCCGCCAGGAACCCTAACCTTAGCGCCCCGCCACCGCCGCCGCGCGCTGCTGCAGCCACCGGAGTCCGCCGCCGCTGTCGGGACCCCGATCCTAAGTCACACCGATCTAGCATGTAACACATCATATCACTTTGCGGCCTCACGCACGGTATTCCCACGGGTGCCACCTTACCTGGCCCGGGACCGTTTGCGCCTTTTGGCTCACGTATATGATAGTGTCGCTAGCATCCATATGACAAAGAACCCGGGCTGACATGACTAGTCGTGAACCCAAAGTGGCACTAACTTACAAGGACATGCATACATGAATCAACCTCGAGCATGTCAGTCAACAGCGTATGAATCCGGGCTGTAGCAACTGGGCTAACAGGACTCCGGGAACCCGTGCTGTAGTAGGCTAACAAGTCTCCGGATGTCTCCGCGTGACATTTCCCCGAAGGGACAGACACAAGAATGAAGTGACTCACATGCCGGCCAGTCTAAGTGTTCCGGAGCAGTAGTACTGGGCTAGCAGGACTCCGGTAAACCGGGCTGTAGCAGACTACCAAGGCTCAGTGGAAGCACTAGACTACATTTCCCCATAAGAGATGCTACCAAGGATAAACAACTAGATTGTCGGATCTCACACATAGAAATACACGTTACATGTACGCATAACATGCAAGTATGTGTTGTATAACATGGCATCACAACATAACTCAAACTCATATAGATAAAGGCCCAGAAGAGCCACATAGCATTCAATACAAACAGGGGTCTCATGACCCATCATTCAGAGCATACAAGCAACGGAAGCATTACATGTCTGAGTACAGACAACTAAAAAACGAAAAGACTAAGAAGCCTGAATACACACGACCCTCCCAAGGGTACAAGATCGTAGATGGGATACAAGCTACTTGTCGAAGTCACTAGTGTAGCCAACTGCAAAACATAAATAAGCAAACGTGAGTACGAAGGTACTCAGCAAGTCTTACATCAGAATTATCTACATATGCAGCATTGTCAACAAAGAGGGTGGTGGAGTTTAACAACAGCAAGCCATCTTTGACTCAGTGGCTAACCTATACTACGAGTATTAGAAACTTCTTTGAGGTGAGAAGACGCACACGAGTCCACATATACACCATATCAATCCTCCACTATGGATCCGTTCCCTTCTCCCTACGAGAAGGCCATCCATGGCACTCACGCTTATCTTTCGTATTTTAGAGTATCCACTTCAAGTTGTCTATGTACTACATAAGTCCTCCAAGTTTCCATATCCAAGGAAAAAGGCTATTCGAATAGATAATGTTAACCCTGCATGGGGTGTACTTATTCACACACGCTCTCGCCACTTATCGCCCTGTACACGTCATGTACCTCGGCAACCTTCAAGCGGAAGTCGGGTGAGGGTGTCGGCCACGACCTGACTAACCACACAAGTCTCTCGTCCTGGTTTATCGCCTATTCGAGTTCCATCCGCAAGGAGTTCCGGCCGAAGTCTCCAGTACGGACCCAAATGATGTGTGCAAGGTTCCCAAGCCCACCATCCGGGTGCCACTTGGTACACCGTGCCATGGTGCCTAGTCTGTCCCAAGCCCGTCCCGTCGGGCACCACCTGGTAGACAAGTAGCACTACCTACAAATGCCAGAAACTAGTTGCAACTCTTGGACAGAGATCAAGTGGATTAATAAGCTGATAGGGGTCGGATAACCGGAACCCAATGTGTGGTAGTAACTGGACTTGGATAACATACACAGTACTCAGTGCTTAGGGACGGTTCCAATGAGACAACCCACCATGTACTCCTACATGGCCTCTCATCGCTACCTTTACCAATACGTGTTCACACACTTAGCCTTTATCGGTAGGACATGTTCACCACTTCGGTTCATTCTCGATGAATCAGACCTGACACAACTCTAAGCATAGCTGGCATAAAGAAAACAAGCATGGATGAGTAGGCACATCAAGGCTCAAGCAACTCCTACTCATGCTAGTGGGTTTCAACTATTTACTGTGGCAATGATAGGTCATGCAGAGGAATGGGTTCAACTACCACAGCAGAAAAATAGCAGTTGAATCGTTGTTTTCCTAATGCAGTACAAGGAGCAGGAGCAAGAGAGTGGGATTTATCGAAATGCTCAAGGGGTTTTGCTTGCCTGATAGATGACGAAGGGGCACTGCTCCTCTGACAGGTACTTGGGAACACCTTCCGGAGTGGAACCTATCGAGAAGAAATGGTGCCGGCAATCAATACACAAACAAATGAAACAATATGATGCATGAACATGACATATGCAAATGCTAGTGTTTGGGCTAATGCAAGATGCTACCAAGTTGGTTGGAACCCATTTGAATCAAAGATTCAAATGCAATTCAAAATGAAGCATTTAAAATGCCCATATTATGTTTTCACTTATACAGCATGTATAAGTTGGTTTTTCATGCATTTAACTGGCATTAATGGATTCCTTGCATTTTTCTGATAATTTTTCATATATAAATTATTTCATTCTGAGCTACGGTTGAATTACTATGATTTTTAGAAGTTTTAGCTATTTTCTGGAATTTCCTGCCTAAGAATAAATCCAGAAAAAGAGTTACTGCGTCAGCATTGCGTCATGCTGACCTCAGCAGGCCAACAACAGCGGTCTAGGTCAAACCTGGCCAGTGGGGTCCACTGGTCAGTGACATAGTGCTATTCAGTGTCAATGACAGGTGGGGCCCGATCAACGTGTGACGTGGCCAGGTCAAACTGACCGGTGGGGCCCATGGGGGGGTTAATTTAATCTAAACGGAAATAAAACCCGGTTAGTTAGGACGTGGGGCCCAGCGGTCAGTGGGTCAGGGGGTTAAATTAGTGGATCATTAGCCACTAATGATGCCCAAGTCACCTAAACATCGATTAGCCGCCGGTGCTAAGCAGGACGTGGGGGCGCTCCTCGCCCGGGCGACTCCGGCGACAAGAGTGTGCGCGGCTGGGCTCTACGGGTGCAGCGCGACGAGGTGCGTTGGGTGGTGGCATCGAGGCGGCTGGAGGTGGAGTGAAGCAATGGCAGCGGCGACAAGCGCAGCGGCCGGAGCTACTGCCTGCACGGGCGTGGCGCTAGAGCAAGCAGGCGAGCGAGCAAAGGGGCTGGGCGGCCTCCTGGCGACACCAGGAGCATATGCGGTGCAAGGGCATGGCTTGGCCGAGCCCAGGCCACGGTGGCGACATCTCCGGTGGAGCCAAGCTCTCGGGCTCGATGGGAACGGCGGCTAGAGAGGGAAATAGAGTACGGGGAGAGAGGGGATAAGCAGAGGAGCTCACAGCGCGTCGAATGGAGCCATTCGCGAGCTCGGGGAGGCACTGGAGCGAGCGGAGCAACAAGGGGGATCTCCGGCGGCCGGCGATGGAAACGAAGAGGGTGGCGTCGCTTCAGGAGTTCCGCGGGCGCATGACTCGATGGAGAGATCGAGGGCGTTGAGGCGAAGCTCGTGGGCACGTCTGAGAGGCGAGGGGAAGGCAGTGGCTGCGTCTTTGGCGAGCGGCAGCGACGAGCGTACTCGGGTGCGTGTGAGAGAGAGAATAGAGGAGGGGGAGGAGCTCGAGGGAGTGAGCAAGAGGGACCAGGGTGATAGAGGCAAAGGTGTCCCGTCTTTCGATGAGATGATGGATATCGCTTTGGTGGAAGTCGACTTGGACGATCCGACTACGAACGTGCGAGGACGTCGCGCCTTAGCAATCGCTAAACCAACTCCGAGAGGTTATTGACCACACCGGAGCACGATCAACCTGACCACGAGGGTCTGTTTCCTGCGAGCAAACGAAGAACAAGCAAGAAACTAAGATTGCAATCTGGATATTGCGAATATAAGATGAAAGCTTTATTGATTAAGGTGGGGTTCTGTGACGCCTTTGTCTGGTCGTTGAACACAAACGAAGTACGCGAAGTTGCAGCTATGGCGAACTTTTAATCTAAACAAAACCCAAAGTCTAAACGATGCCCTAAAGGCTGTATATATGGAGGAAGAGGGGGGGAATATCGTGGCCCTTGGTGGAGGGGTCCGAAATCAACCCTGTCTCTTGTTTCCCCACACATACGGACTCTAAAAATAGCCTACACTTATGTATTTCGAAATTACATGGGCCTGGCCCAATAATAAGGTGACGCAGCACCTAAAATAGCCTCGGGACGAAATTTATGACGTGGCATCTTGTATATTTCGTCCAAGGCTTCATGCAACCATTATGGTGGCTTCAAAGTCGTGAAATCATCACTTGTAACTCCATTCTTGTTCCCCTTGCGCATGCCATCATCTCCATGCTTGTTCTTGCTCCAATGTTCATCCTTCTCCAAGCTAGGCCCTTCATTTGTAAGCAAAACAAATGTATCCAATTTAGGCAGCATCATATTCTCATGAACATTAGAATCATTACCAAGAAACGAAAGTACCTGGTAATTTAGTTGGCGTGCACGAGCTCTAGTAATTGGTCTAGTATCTATAGCAGCAGGGGCTGTGGGTGTAACAATTGTATTGATGTCCTCATCCTCCTCCCCTTCTTGAAATGAAGTCGTCCTCGACGGAAGGTCATCTTCCTCACCCAAATAAGGCTTCAAATCTGCAATGTTAAAAGTGGGACTAACCCCAAAATCTGCAGGCAGCTCAAGTTTATATGCATTATCATTTATTTTCTCTAACACCTTAAAGGGACCATCAGCACGTGGCATTAACTTTGATTTGCGCAAATCAGGAAATCTATCCTTACGCAAATGTAACCAAACAAGATCTCCAGGTGCAAACACAACATGTTTTCTACCCTTATCTCCAGCAAGTTTATATTTAGCATTCATACGCTCAATGTTTTCCTTAGTTAACTCATGCATTTTTAAAATCAATTCAGCATGTTGTTTAGCATCAAAATTAACCTTCTCCGAAGATGGAAGAGGCAACAAATCAATAGGTGCACGAGGTAGGAAACCATACACAACTTCAAAAGGGCACATCTTAGTAGTAGAATGCAATGAACGATTATAAGCAAATTCAATATGAGGCAAGCATTCCTCCCACATTTTCTTATTATTCTTCAAAACAGCCCTAAGCATAGTAGACAACGTTCTATTGACTACTTCAGTTTGTCCATCAGTTTGGGGGTGACAAGTAGTACTAAAAAGCAGTTTAGTCCCCAACTTAGCCCATAAACATCTCCAAAAGTGGCTAAGAAATTTAGTATCACGATCTGAAACAATAGTATTTGGCACACCATGCAAGCGAATAATTTCACGAAAGAACAAATCAGCAACATTAACAGCATCATCGCTTTTATGACATGGTATAAAGTGTGCCATTTTCGAGAATCTATCCACGACAACAAATATGCTATCCCTCCCCTTCTTTGTTCGAGGTAAACCTAAAACAAAGTCCATAGATATATCCTCCCAAGGAACACTAGGTACAGGCAAAGGCATATATAAACCATGAGGATTGAGTCGTGACTTAGCTTTTTGACATGTAGTGCAGCGAGCAATAAAACGCTCAATCCCGTCTCATCTTTGGCCAAAAGAAATGTGTAGCAAGTACGTCCTCCGTCTTCTTCACGCCAAAGTGTCCCATTAATCCTCCTCCATGCGCCTCCTGCAACAACAAAAGACGAACGGAGCTAGCTGGAATGCATAGCTTGTTAGCACGAAACACAAATCCATCGTTAACGACGAACTTGTTCCACATTCTTCCTTCTTTACAATTCTGCATTACATCTTTAAAATCAGCATCATGCACATATTGATCTTTGATGGTCTCCAAACCAAATATTTTGAAGTCAAGTTGTGAAAGCATAGTATAGCGGTGAGACAATGCATCAGCAATAACATTTTCTTTTCCCTTCTTGTGTTTAATGACATAAGGAAAAGTCTCAATGAATTCAACCCATTTAGCATGTCTACGATTCAGTTTAGCTTGACTTTTAATATGTTTCAAAGATTCATGATCAGAATGTATAACAAATTCTTTGGGCCATAAATAATGTTGCCATGTTTCTAAAGTCCGAACAAGAGCATATAATTCTTTATCATAAGTAGAATAATTCAGACTAGGCCCATCCAATTTTTCAGAAAAGTATGCCACAGGTTTGCCATCTTGTAATAACACACCACCTAATCCAATTCCACTAGCATCACATTCAAGCTCAAAAGTCTTATTAAAATCAGGAAGTTGGAGTAAAGGAGCATGTGTCAACTTATCTTTCAATACCGAGAAGGCTTCTTCCTGTGCGGTACCCCAAAGAAAAGGCACATCTTTCTTTGTAAGCTCATTGAGAGGTGCAGCAATGGTGCTGAAATCTCTCACAAAGTGCCTATAGAATCCAGCGAGGCCAAGAAAACTCCTCACTTGTGTGACCGTTTTGGGCTGCGACCAACTCTCAATAGCTTCAATCTTGGCTTTATCAACTTCAATTCCCTGTGGAGTAACAACATAGCCAAGAAAAGATTCTCGGTCGGTGCAAAAGGTGCACTTCCCAAGGTTACCAAACAAACGTGCATCACGTAGAGCAATAAAAACAGCACGTAAATGTTCCAAATGTTCTTCCAAAGATCTGCTATAAATCAATATGTCATCAAAGTAAACTACCACAAATCGTCCAATGAAAGCACGTAAAACTTCGTTCATTAATCTCATGAAAGTACTAGGTGCATTAGTTAACCCAAAAGGCATGACTAACCACTCATATAATCCAAACTTAGTTTTAAATGTTGTTTTCCATTCATCTCCCAATTTCATACGAATTTGATGGTATCCACTACGCAAATCAACTTTGGAGAATGTTGTAGAGCCACTCAATTCATCAAGCATATCATCGAGCCTAGGAATAGGATGACGATAACGAATAGTAATATTATTAATGCCTCTACAATCAACACACATACGTGATGTACCATCCTCTTTCGGCACTAGAATAATAGGAACAACACAAGGACTAAGGGATTCGCGTATATAACCTTTGACGAGAAGCTCTTGTACTTGACGCATAATCTCCTTCATCTCCTCTGGATAGGTATGGTATGGTGCACGGTTTGGCAGTGAAGCACCGGGAATTAAGTCAATCTGATGCTCAATCCCTCGAATAGGCGGTAATCCCGGTGGCACGTCTTGTGGAAAGACGTCAGCGAACTCCTGCAAAATGTTAGTGACAGCAGGAGGCAAAGAGGAAGGCACGTCCTCGAATGAAAATAATGCCTCTTTACACACAAAAGCATAGCAAACAGATTTGCTGAAATCTAGCTCATCAATATCAGATTTGGTGGCAAATAAACATGCACTTTTGAATTTAATTTCAGAAGCAACACTAGATGGTTTATTATTAGGCTTCATTTGTTGCTCAAATTCTTTTGCCACAATCTGATTTTCACTCTTATTCTTCTCCTGTTTTGCTTTATTAGCTCTATTAATATCATCTTTCAAAATGGAATCAGGAGTCATAGGAAGCAAAGTAATATTTTTATCCTTATGAACAAGAGTATAGTGATTGTTTCTACCATGGTGTACAGAGTTTTTTATCAAATTGCCATGGTCTACCAAGTAATAAGGAACATGCTTGCATAGGTACCACATCACAATCAACATAATCAGCATATGTAGAGATACTAAAATGCACACGAACAGTACGTGTTACCTTAACCTTGCCGCTGTTGTTGAACCATTGGATGTAGTAAGGATGTGGATGTGGTCTTGTGGTGAGAGAAAGCTTCTCCACCATCTCCATGCTAGCCAAGTTGTTGCAGCTTCCTCCGTCTATTATGACGCGCACAGAACGTTCCTTCACAACTCCCTTGGTATGGAACAAATTGTGCCTCTGATTTTGCTCAGCTTGTGTGACCTGCACACTCAAAACACGTTGAGCAACTAAACATTCATACCTGTCAGCGTCTTCAGGAGCCATGTATTGCGTCTCATGATCAGAATCATCTCCACCATGTTCTTCACGTGTAATAAGAGCCAAAGTCTGCTCATCATAGTCACTAGCGGACTCATATCCACCATCCGCGGTAGCAATCATCACACGCGGAGATTTGCATTCTCTCGCATAATGACCTCCTCCCTTACAACGACGACAAATAATATCACTTGTGTGCCCTGTTGATGCCATGGAAGAAGAAGAACTCTGTGTAGGCCCAGCAGGTATGCTCTTGGCAGATAATGGTGGTTGTGCCTGTTTTCTTGTATCACGACTGGAGGAGGCACCTGATTGAGGTGCTGGTGCAGTTGAAGTAGAAGATGCACGCGTTGTCCATGATGAAGGTCGGCCTGCAGAAAAGTTAGATCGCGCCAATGCTTGTCGATCCTGCACTTCACGTTCAGCTTTACAAGCAAGATGGAATAAACGAGTGATATTAGTATACTCCTTATAGTCTAGAATGGTCTGAATCTCTCTATTTAATCCACCCAGAAAACGTGCAAGCATAGCTTCATTCTCCTCAACAATACCACATCGAATCATGCCAGTTTGTAATTCCTGATAATATTCTTCTACAGAATTTTTTCCTTGTCTTAAACGCTGCAATTTTTGAAGCAATTCACGTTGATAATATGGTGGAACCCAACGCGTACGCATAGCAGTTTTCAAAGCAGCCCAAGTAGTTGGAATAGGATATAATATACAATGTTCAGACCACCATACACATGCAAAACTAGTGAAAGCACAAACAGCAGCAACAACTCGTCTCTCCTCAGGATATTGTAAACATGTAAATCGTTGTTCAGTTTCTAACTCCCAAGTAAGATATATATCCGGAACATATCTACCCTCAAATGGTGGAATATTCAATTTCAGTTTAGGAATATGGACATCGTCTCGTACCTGAGGTGGTGGTGCAGGCCTACCATTACGAATATATACCTGAGGTCGACCTGCTGGTGGTGGTGCTAGTGGCTGCACGTAGTTCGGATTTTGATCAACCTCATCCTCATAATCGCCCGCATACTCATCATCCTCCTGGGTACCACCAGCAGCAGTAGCACGAGCCAAAGAAGCATCAGCAACAGGAACAGCAGCACCGGAAGTTTGGCCATCCTCAATAGGAACACGCTTTGCTCGTCCATACTGATTTGGAAGGAGGCGTTGTTGTTGTTGTTGCAGAGGTGTGATAGGTGCAGCCGGCGGTGGTGGTGGAAAACGCGCGAGCAATTCATTAAACTTGCTATCAAGCTTTGTTTCGAACGTCTTCTCAATGCCATCTATCTTCTCCATGGCCTCGTCAAATTTGTTTAGCACATCTTGCACCTGTCCACTCATCATTTGCTGAAATTTATCATGTAGTTGTTTGTTCGTCAGGTTCTCCCAATCAGTCTCATCGGCTTGTGATCCTACCATGGTTAGCAGCAAATAGAAACACACAAGAATAGGATCCTACAGACTACTAAGAAGTGGTGGTGGTGTATAACAAACCCGTCAAGCAAATCTCAAATTCTTACCAGTTCTTACCCAGCAGCAGGTGGTGATCGGCAACGGTTGTAGTCAAAACTCTCAAAGCTTGGATAGAGCGATTACCAGGGAGAGTCAAACGCACGAGGTAGATGTATGTGGAGCTGGGAAGGCTTATAATATGGTAGCAAAAGGGGTCAGCAAAAATCAATTCAGAGATGCAAAGTTGAATAAACGCTCAACGACGGTACTGTGCTGGTCCTAGGCTAGACCGTGCTAGAGACGCGAGCCTGTCTCAAAACACTCAGAAACACCTAAAAATAGGATAGCTAGAAATTTTTTCGAAAAATGCGGTTTCGTAAAATTTTGGGCCTAAACGGAGCGTGGTTTCCGGACTCGTTTTTTTTTTCTGAAACCTACTCCGGCAAGGAAACACGAATCGGAATCTAGATGGATCTCGAAAACAAACCTAATATGACAAGAATTCGAATTGGTGGTGGATATATGGCAGCGGTGGTGGTAGCGGTGGTAGTATATGGATATGGATTCGGAGTGGTGGTGGTAGGTGGCAGGGGCGATGATGATGGTGCGGTGGCGGCGTGACAACTTATGACCATAACTCGAAACTCTAAAAGACTAGACGCTAAGACCAGCAACTAGACACGACGATGCAACCGCAAATTCAACAAAGCAAAACCCTAAAAAGATTATGCAAAGGCTCAGATTGGTTCGGATATGATGAACTAACCCTAATTTTTTTGTGGCTTTTTTGTGGACTGTAGTTATGAAGAACAGACTCGTTCTAAATTACGAAAAACTGTAAAATCTCACCGAGCAACCTGGAAATCTGACACCACTTGATAGAGGCAAAGGTGTCCCGTCTTTTGATGAGATGATGGATATCGCTTTGGTGGAAGTCGACTTTGACGATCCGACTACGAACGTGCGAGGACGTCGCGCCTTAGCAATCGCTAAACCAACTCCGAGAGGTTATTGACCACATCAGAGCACGATCAACCTGACCACGAGGGTCTGTTTCCTGCGAGCAAACGAAAAACAAGCAAGAAACTAAGATTGCAATCTGGATATTGCGAATATAAGATGAAAGCTTTATTGATCAAGGTGGGGTTCTGTGACACCTTTGTCTGGTCGTTGAACACAAACGAAGTACGCGAAGTTGCAGCTATGGCGAACTTTTAATCTAAACAAAACCCAAAGTCTAAACGATGCCCTAAAGGCTGTATATATGGAGGAAGAGGGGGGGAATTTCGTGGCCCTTGGTGGAGGTGTCCGAAATCAACCCTATCTCTTGTTTCCCCACACATACGGACTCTAAAAATAGCCTACACTTATGTATTTCGAAATTACATGGGCCTGGACCAATAATAAGGTGACGCAGCACCTAAAATAGCCTCGGGACGAAATTTATGAAGTGGCATCTTGTATATTTCATCCAAGGCTTCATGCACCCATTATGGTGGCTTCAAAGTCGTGAAATCATCACTTGTAACTCCATTCTTGTTCCCCTTGCGCATGCCATCATCTCCATGCTTGTTCTTGCTCCAATGTTCATCCTTCTCCAAGCTAGGCCCTTCATTTGTAAGCAAAACAAATGTATCCAATTTAGGCAGCATCATATTCTCATGAACATTAGAATCATTACCAAGAAACGAAAGTACCTGGTAATTTAGTTGGTGTGCACAAGCTCTAGTAATTGGTCCAGTATGTATAGCAGCAGGGGCTGTGGGTGTAACAATTGTATTGATGTCCTCATCACAGGGGGTGCATGGCGACGTCCTAGGCGTCGAGGCAGCGGCGGGAAGCAGGAGGTGGCGGGGCGCGTGCTCGCGCGCGGCGGCCACGCGCGCGCTGTCCTCTTGGCGGGAGGTAGGTGGTGACTAGCAGAGGCCAGTGGGCTAGGCCTCTACTGGGCCGGCTGGGGTGCCAGGTAAGCCAGGTAAGTTTTCCCTTTTTTTGTTTTCTTTTCTATTTCTGACATTTGTTTTTGATTTAAATTATATACTAGAACAATTCTAAAAATGTTGGGATTCTGTATGACCACTAGTTAAAATATACCCGAGGCCCTCACCAAATTCCAACATTTTTGGAGCCTTTAAAATATTTATATTATTTTAAACAGCTCCAATTCAAATATATATGGGTTCATTCAAAAATCCAAAATGTTTAGCAAAAATGTGCATCACCTCTGGTTGTTGTTTCCAACATTTTCCAAAGACCATGAACATTTTTGAAAATCATTTTGGGTTCATTGAAATTCCATTTTTAATTTCAACCTATTTGAATTTGCTTTGGTGCTAGGGTTTGAAACATTCCCCATTTCAAATTCATTTGAAACTTAAACATGATGCACAAAGCAAGCCTAGGTCATCCCAGAACTAGGGATGTGACACCTCGCCCCCACTCGGAAGAATCTTGTCCCGAGATTCAGGAGTTGGCAGAAAGAAAGCGGGGTACTCAAGTCGAAGACGATCTTCTCGCTCCCAAGTAGCTTCTCTCTTGGCATGATGATACCACTGAACCTTGAGAAACTTGATGTTATGACGTCGAGTGACACGCTCTGCTTGATCCAGAATGCGAACGGGGTACTCTTGATAAGTGAGGTTATCTTGGAGATCAAGCGTTTCATGGTCCACTCCGCGGATGGGATCCGAGAAGCAACGCTTGAGTTGGGAGACGTGGAAGACATCATGAACTCGAGAAAGATGTGGGGGTAGTTCCCACTGGTAGGCAACCTCTCCTCGTTTAGCGAGAATGTGAAAAGGACCAATGTAACAAGGAGCCACCTTGCCCTTGATACCGAAACAATGGGTACCCTTCAAAGGAGTAACCCAAAGGTAAGCCTTGTTGCCAACTTCATAAGCCACTTCCTTATGATGATGGTCATACTGGCTCTTTTGACGAGATTGGGCTGTTTTCAAATTCTCACGAATGATGTGAACTTGCTCTTCTGCCTCCTGGATCATATCCGACCCAAAGAATTGTCTTTCACCGGTTTCTGACCAGTTCAAAGGTGTTCGACATCTTCGTCCATAGAGAATCTCGAAAGGAGCTTTCTTAAGACTGGATTGATAGCTATTGTTATAAGAAAACTCGGCGAAAGGAAGACACTTCTCCCAATTCATACTGAATGAGATAACACAAGCTCTAAGCATGTCTTCCAGAATTTGGTTGACCCTTTCCACCTGACCACTTGACTGAGGGTGGAAAGCGGTACTGAAAGAAAGATGGGTTCCCATGGCATTCTGGAAACTTTCCTAGAAATGAGAGGTGAAAAGACTGCCACGGTCTGAATTGATCTCTAGTGGAACACCATGGAGTGACACTAGTCGGGAGATATATAAGTCAGCGATCTGACTAGCAGTGATACTCTCTTGAACAGGTAGGAAGTGAGCTACTTTGGAAAGACGATCAATGACTACAAAGATAGCATTATTTCCTTTCTTGGTCCTGGGAATGCCGGTGATGAAGTCCATACCAACTTTGTCCCATTTCCACTCGGGAATAGCTAAAGGTTGAAGGGTGCCAGCAGGTCTCTGATGCTCTGCCTTAACACGACGACAAACGTCACAGTTGGCAATATACTGAGTGATTTCTCTCTTCATCCTAGTCCACCAGAACCCCTGGCGTAGGTCCTGATACATGTTGGTACTACCGGGATGAATCGTGAGAGGACATTCATGGGCCTCCTTAAGGATCAGTTGCTGCATCTGTTGACATTTGGGAACCACCAAACGGTTTCCAAAGTAAACAACACCTCGTTCATCCATAGAGAAACAACCAGCAACTCCCTTGGAAATATTTTTCTTGATCTGGGAGATTCCCATATCATGCTTCTGAGCCTCTATGATCTGATCCGTAAGGGTAGGTTTTGCCACCAAGGTAGAAAGGGAACCATGAGGAGCTATGTGAAGGTTAAGCTTACCGAATTCCTCATGGTGGGGTGGTTGACATTGTTGCAACATGAGGTTGTTGCAATAGGATTTATGACATAAAGCATCAGCCATGACATTGGCTTTGCCTGGGGTGTAGGTGATTCCTAAGTCGTAATCCGAGATCAACTCCAACCAACGTCTCTGTCTGAGATTCAGATCCGGTTGGGTGAAGATATACTTGAGACTCTGATGGTCACTGTAGATTTCGCAACGGTTACCAAGAAGGTAATGTCTCCAAGTCTTAAGTGCATAGACTCTGGCTACAAGCTCTAGATGATGTGTACGATAATTTTCCTCATGTGGATGCAACTGTCGAGATGCATAGGCAATCACATGACGATCCTGCATAAGAATGCAACCTAGTCCTTGACGCGAAGCGTCGCAATAGATAACAAAGTCTTTAGTGAAATCCGGTGGCACAAGTATGGGCGCAGAAGTCAGGCATCTTTTCAGTTCCTGAAAACTGTGCTCACACTGTGGGGTCCACTCAAACCTTTTATCTTTCTTGAGGAGTTCCGTGAGAGGTTTGGCCACTTTGGAGAAGTTTTCAACAAAACGGCGACAATAACTGGCTAGACCAAGGAAACTCCTAACTTGTTTGACCGTTTCAGGTGGAGTCCAATCGAGAACGGCTTTAACTCTCTCGGGATTGATAGCAATGCCCTTACCAGAGATCACATGGCCTAGATAGGTCACTTCTGGCCACCAAAATTCACACTTGGGCAACTTGGCATAAAGGCGGTGCTCTCTGAGTTTTTCTAACATAAGTCTAAGGTGCTCGGCATGCTCTTCCTCGTTCTTCGAGTAAATAAGAATATCATCGAGGTAAACCACAACGAACTTATCTAAGTACTCCATAAAGATCGAGTTCATCAAGCGGGAGAAAGTAGCTGGAGCATTGGTTAGGCCGAAAGACATCACGGTGTACTCGTATTGACCATAACGAGTGACAAAGGCCGTTTTGGGGATGTCCCCATTTCTGATTTTGATTTGGTGGTAGCCTAACATCCAATCCATCTTAGAAAAGACTGAGGATCTCGTGAGCTGATCATACAGGTCGTTGATCCTGGGGAGCGGATACTTGTTCTTTATCGTGACCAAATTAACGGGACGATAATCTACAACCATCCGATCCGTACCATCCTTCTTCTTGACGAAGAGGATAGGACAAGCCCAAGGAGAAGAACTGGGACGGATGAAACCCTTTTGCAAGGACTCATCAAGCTGTTTCTTAAGATCGGCTAACTCCAAAGGTGCCATCTTGTATGGTCTCCTGGAGATTGGAACAGTTCCTGGGATAAGTTCTATGACAAACTCTACATCTCTGTCAGGTGGCACACCTGGTAGTTCTTCTGGAAAGACATCCGAGTAGTTCTTCTGGAAAGACATCCTGGGATAAATCCGGAAACCACCCTCCGTTTAGGCCCAAAATTTTCAGAAAACGCACTTGACAAAAAAAATTCTGGCTATCCTAATTTTAGGTGTTTCTAAGCGTATTGAGACAGTCGCCGTTATAGAAAGTTTTTTTTGACCCGTTTCCAGTTGTTGGGTCCAGGCAGTCGAAAAAAAAATTGGTTGAAAAAATTTCGTGCCCATCCTGTCAGTTTGACCTGGGAAGAGTTTTGAGACACTCGCCATTATAGTGATTTTTCGCTTAAAAAAGAGCAGCGCAAAAAAAAAGAGCAGCGCAAAAAAAAAGCGAAAAAAAATTCCAGCGTGTGCTTTCCCCTTGTTTACGTGCAGCGCCGTGATTTTGTTAGTGTTCTAGGCTCGCGTCTCTAGCATGGTCTAGCCTAGGACCAACACAGTACCGTCGTTGAGCGTTTATTCAACTTTGCATCTCTGAATTGATTATTGTTGACCCTTTTTGCTACCATATTATAAGCCTTCCCAGCTCCATATACATCTACGTCGTGCGTTTGACTCTCCCTGGTAATCGCTCTATCCAAGCTTTGAGAGTTTTGACTACAATGGTTGCCGATCACCACCTGCTGCTGGGTAAGAACTGGTAAGAATTTGAGGTTTGCTTGACGGGTTTATTATACACCACCACCACTTCTTAGTAGTCTGTAGGATCATATTCTTGTGTGTTTCTATTTGCTGCTAACCATGGTAGGATCACAAGCCGATGAGACTGATTGGGAGAACCTGACGAACAAACAGCTACATGATAAATTTCAGCAAATGATGAGTGGACAGGTGCAAGATGTGTTAAACAGATTTTAAGAGGTCATGGAGAATATAGATGGCATGGAGAAGATGTTCGAAACAAAGCTCGATAACAAGTTTAATGAATTGCTCGCGCATCTTCCACCACCACCACCCGCTGCACCTAACGCACCTCTCCAACAACAACAACAACAACGACTACCTCCACGTCGCGAAACAGACCTCCGCCGAGCGAGCCGTGTCCCTCTTGCATTTGGCCAAACTGTTGGTGCTGCTGTTGATACTTCTGTGGCTCCTGCTGTTGATGCGGAGGATGATGAGTATGATTATGAGGATGAGGTTGATCAGAATCCGAACTATGTGCAGCCACCAGCACCACCACCAGCAGGTCGACCTCAGGTATATATTCGTAATGGTAGGCCTGCACCACCACCTCAGGTACGAGATGATGTCCATATTCCTAAACTGAAATTGAATATTCCACCATTTGAGGGTAGATATGTTCCTGATATATATCTTACTTGGGAGTTAGAAACTGAACAACGATTTACATGTTTACAATATCCTGAGGAGAGACGGGTTGCTGCTGCTGTTTGTGCTTTCACTAGTTTTGCATGTGTATGGTGGTCTGAACATTGTAGATTATATCCTATTCCAACTACTTGGGCTGCTTTGAAAACTGCTATGCGTACGCGTTGGGTTCCACCATATTATCAACGTGAGTTGCTTCAAAAATTGCAGCGTTTAAGACAAGGGAAAAATTCTGTAGAAGAATATTATCAGGAATTACAAACTGGCATGATTAGATGTGGTATTTTTGAGGAGAATGAGGCTATGCTTGCACGTTTTCTGGGTGGATTAAATAGAGAGATTCAGACCATTCTAGACTATAAGGAGTATACTAATATAACTCGTTTATTCCATCTTGCTTGTAAAGCTGAACGTGAAGTGCAGGATCGACAAGCATTGGCGCGAACTAACTTTTCTGCAGGCCGACCTTCATCATGGACACCGCGTGCATCTTCTACTTCAACTGCACCAGCACCTCAATCACGTGCCTCCTCCAGTCGTGATACAAGAAAACAGGCACAACCACCATTATCTGCCAAGAGCGCACCTGCTGGGCCTACACAGAGTTCTTCTTCCATGGCAACAACAGGGCACACAAGTGATATTATTTGTCGTCGTTGTAAGGGAGGAGGTCATTATGCGAGAGAATGCAAATCTCCGCGTGTGATGATTGCTACTGCGGATGGTGGATATGAGTCCGCTAGTGACTATGATGAGGAGACTTTGGCTCTTATTACACGTGAAGAACATGGTGGAGATGATTCTGATCATGAGACGCAATACATGGCTCCTGAAGACGCTGACAGGTATGAATGTTTAGTTGCTCAACGTGTTTTGAGTGTGCAGGTCACACAAGCTGAGCAAAATCAGAGGCACAATTTGTTCCATACCAAGGGAGTTGTGAAGGAACGTTCTGTGCACGTCATCATAGACGGAGGTAGTTGCAACAACTTGGCTAGCATGGAGATGGTGGAGAAGCTTTCTCTCACCACAAGACCACATCCACATCCTTACTACATCCAATGGTTCAACAACAGCGGCAAGGTTAAGGTAACACGTACTGTTCGTGTGCATTTTAGTATCTCTACATATGCTGATTATGTTGATTGTGATGTGGTACCTATGCAAGCATGTTCCTTATTACTTGGTAGACCATGGCAATTTGATAAAAATTCTGTACACCATGGTAGAAACAATCACTATACTCTTGTTCATAAGGATAAAAATATTACTTTGCTTCCTATGACTCCTGATTCCATTTTGAAAGATGATATTAATAGAGCTAATAAAGCAAAACAGGAGAAGAATAAGAGTGAAAATCAGATTGTGGCAAAAGAATTTGAGCAACAAATGAAGCCTAATAATAAACCATCTAGTGTTGCTTCTAAAATTAAATTGAAAAGTGCATGTTTATTTGCCACCAAATCTGATATTGATGAGCTAGATTTCAGCAAATCTGTTTGCTATGCTTTTGTGTGCAAAGAGGCATTATTTTCATTCGAGGACGAGCCTTCCTCTTTGCCTCCTGCTGATAGAGGCGGGGTGTCCCGATCTTTCGATGAGATGATAACTATCGATTTGGTGGAGACGACTTTGACGATCCGACTACAAACGTGCACGACGTTGCGCCTTAGCAATCGCTAAACCAATCTCCTGAGGTTACTGACGATGCCGGAAGCACGGTCAGCCTGACCACGAAGGTCTATTCCTGCAAGCAATCGAAGAACGAGCAAGAATATGATAAAGCAATCTGAATATTGCAAATATATATGAGGTATTGATAATGGTGGGAATCCGTAAGCGGTCTTGGTCTGGTCGTTGGACACAAACGAAGTACACGAAGTTGCAATGGCTAACTTTTAACTAAACAAATCCCAAAGTCTAAACGATGCCCTAAGGGCTGTATATATGGAGGAAGAGGGGGGAATTTCGTGGCCCTTGGTGGAGGGGTCCGAAATCAACCCTATCTCTTGTTTCCCCACACATACGGACTCTAAAAATAGCCTATACTTATGTATTTCGAAATTACATGGGCCTGGCCCAATAATAAGGTGACGCAACACCTAAAATAGCCTCGGGACGAAATTTATGAAGTGGCATCTTGTATATTTCGTCCAAGGCTTCATGCACCCATTATGGTGGCTTCAAAGTCCTGAAATCATCACTTGTAACTCCGTTCTTGTTTCCCTTGCGCATGCCATCATCTCCATGCTTGTTCTTGCTCCAATGTTCATCCTTCTCCAAGCTAGGCCCTTCATTTGTAAGCAAAACAAATGTATCCAATTTAGGCAGCATCATATTCTCATGAACATTAGAATCATTACCAAGAAACGAAAGTACCTGGTAATTTAGTTGGCGTGCACGAGCTCTAGTAATTGGTCCAGTATGTATAGCAGCAGGGGCTGTGGGTGTAACAATTGTATTGATGTCCTCATCAATTAAATAGAGAGATTCAGACCATTCTAGACTATAAGGAGTATACTAATATCACTCGTTTATTCCATCTTGCTTGTAAAGCTGAACGTGAAGTGCAGGATCGACAAGCATTGGGGCGAACTAACTTTTCTGCAGGCCGACCTTCATCATGGACACCACGTGCATCTTCTACTTCAACTGCACCAGCACCTCCATCCGGTGCCACCTCCAGCCGTGATACAAGAAAACAGGCACAACCACCATTATCTGCCAAGAGCGCACCTGCGGGGCCTGCACAGCGTTCTTCTTCTTCCATGGCATCAACAGGGCACACAAGTGATATTATTTGTCGTCGTTGTAAGGGAGGAGGTCATTATGCGAGAGAATGCAAATCTCCGCGTGTGATGATTGCTACCGCGGATGGTGGATATGAGTCCTCTAGTGACTATGATGAGGAGACTTTGGCTCTTATTACACGTGAAGAACATGGTGGAGATGATTCTGATCATGAGACGCAATACATGGCTCCTGAAGACGCTGACAGGTATGAATGTTTAGTTGCTCAACGTGTTTTGAGTGTGCAGGTCACACAAGCTGAGCAAAATCAGAGGCACAATTTGTTCCATACCAAGGGAGTTGTGAAGGAACGTTCTGTGCGCGTCATCATAGACGGAGGGAGCTGCAACAACTTGGCTAGCATGGAGATGGTGGAGAAGCTTTCTCTCACCACAAGACCACATCCACATCCTCACTACATCCAATGGTTCAACAACAGCGGCAAGGTTAAGGTAACACGTACTGTTCGTGTGCATTTTAGTATCTCTACATATGCTGATTATGTTGATTGTGATGTGGTACCTATGCAAGCATGTTCCTTATTACTTGGTAGACCATGGCAATTTGATAAAAATTCTGTACACCATGGTAGAAACAATCACTATACTCTTGTTCATAAGGATAAAAATATTACTTTGCTTCCTATGACTCCTGATTCCATTTTGAAAGATGATATTAATAGAGCTAATAAAGCAAAATAGGAGAAGAATAAGAGTGAAAATCAGATTGTGGCAAAAGAATTTGAGCAACAAATGAAGCCTAATAATAAACCATCTAGTGTTGCTTCTAAAATTAAATTGAAAAGTGCATGTTTATTTGCCACCAAATCTGATATTGATGAGCTAGATTTCAGCAAATCTGTTTGCTATGCTTTTGTGTGCAAAGAGGCATTATTTTCATTCGAGGACGTGCCTTCCTCTTTGCCTCCTGCTGTCACTAACATTTTGCAGGAGTTCGCTGACGTCTTTCCACAAGACGTGCCACCGGGATTACCGCCTATTCGAGGGATTGAGCATCAGATTGACTTAATTCCCGGTGCTTCACTGCCAAACCGTGCACCATACCGTACCAATCCAGAGGAGACGAAGGAGATTATGCATCAAGTACAAGATCTTCTCGACAAAGGTTATATACGCGAATCCCTTAGTCCTTGTGCTGTTCCTATTATTCTAGTGCCGAAAAAGGATGGTACATCACGTATGTGTGTTGATTGTAGAGGCATTAATAATATTACTATTCGTTATCGTCATCCTATTCCTAGGCTAGATGATATGCTTGATGAATTGAGTGGCTCTACAATATTCTCCAAAGTTGATTTGCGTAGTGGATACCATCAAATTCGTATGAAATTGGGAGATGAATGGAAAACAGCATTTGAAACTAAGTTTGGATTATATGAGTGGTTAGTCATTCCTTTTGGGTTAACTAATGCACCTAGTACTTTCATGAGATTAATGAACGACGTTTTACGTGCTTTCATTGGACGATTTGTGGTAGTTTACTTTGATGACATATTGATTTATAGCAGATCTTTGGAAGAACATTGGGAACATTTACGTGATGTTTTTATTGCTTTACGTGATGCATGTTTGTTTGGTAACCTCGGGAAGTGCACCTTTTGCACCGACCGAGTATCTTTTCTTGGCTATGTTGTTACTCCACAGGGAATTGAAGTTGATAAAGCCAAGATTGAAGCTATTGAGAGTTGGCCGCAGCCCAAAACAGTCACACACGTGAGGAGTTTTCTTGGACTCGCTGGATTCTATAGGCGTTTTGTGAGAGATTTCAGCACCATTGCTGCACCTCTCAATGAGCTTACAAAGAAAGATGTGCCTTTTCTTTGGGGTACCGCATAGGAAGAAGCCTTCTCGGTATTGAAAGATAAGTTGACACATGCTCCTTTACTCCAACTTCCTGATTTTAATAACACTTTTGAGCTTGAATGTGATGCTAGTGGAATTGGATTAGGAGGTGTGTTATTACAAGATGGCAAACCTGTTGCATACTTTTCTGAAAAATTGAGTGGGCCTAGTCTGAATTATTCTACTTATGAAAAGAATTATATGCTCTTGTTCGGACTTTAGAAACATGGCAACATTATTTAAGGCCCAAAGAATTTGTTATACATTCTGATCATGAATCTTTGAAACATATTAAAAGTCAAGCTAAACTGAATCGTAGACATGCTAAATGGGTTGAATTCATTGAGACTTTCCCTTATGTCATTAAACACAAGAAGGGAAAAGAAAATGTTATTGCTGATGCATTGTCTCGTCGCTATACTATGCTTTCACAACTTGACTTCAAAATATTTGGTTTGGAGACCATCAAAGATCAATATGTGCATGATTCTGATTTTAAAGATGTAATGCAGAATTGCAAAGAAGGAAGAATGTGGAACAAGTTTGTCGTTAACGATGGATTTGTGTTTCGTGCTAACAAGCTATGCATTCCAGCTAGCTCCGTTCGTCTTTTATTGTTGCAGGAGGCGCATGGAGGAGGATTAATGGGACACTTTGGCGTGAAGAAGACGGAGGACGTACTTGCTACACATTTCTTTTGGCCAAAGATGAGACGGGATGTTGAGCGTTTTATTGCTCGCTGCACTACATGTCAAAAAGCTAAGTCACGACTCAATCCTCATGGTTTATATATGCCTTTGCCTGTACCTAGTGTTCCTTGGGAGGATATATCTATGGACTTTGTTTTAGGTTTACCTCGAACAAAGAAGGGGAGGGATAGCATATTTGTTGTCGTGGATAGATTCTCGAAAATGGCACACTTTATACCATGTCATAAAAGCGATGATGCTGTTAATGTTGCTGATTTGTTCTTTCGTGAAATTATTCGCTTGCATGGTGTGCCAAATACTATTGTTTCAGATCGTGATACTAAATTTCTTATCCACTTTAGGAGATGTTTATGGGCTAAGTTGGGGACTAAACTGCTTTTTAGTACTACTTGTCACCCCCAAACTGATGGCCAAACTGAAGTAGTCAATAGAACATTGTCTACTATGCTTAGGGCTGTTTTGAAGAGTAATAAGAAAATGTGGGAGGAATGCTTGCCTCATATTGAATTGTCTTATAATCGTTCATTGCATTCTACTACTAAGATGTGCCCTTTTGAAGTTGTGTATGGTTTCCTACCTCGTGCACCTATTGATTTGTTGCCTCTTCCATCTTCAGAGAAGGTTGATTTTGATGCTAAACAACGTGCTGAATTGATTTTAAAAATGCATGAGTTAACTAAGGAAAACATTGAGCGTATGAATGACAAATATAAACTTGCTGGAGATAAGGGTAGAAAACATGTTGTGTTTGCACCTGGAGATCTTGTTTGGTTACATTTGCGTAAGGATAGATTTCCTGATTTGTGCAAATCAAAGCTCATGCCACGGGCTGATGGTCCCTTTAAGGTGTTAGAGAAAATAAATGATAATGCATATAAACTTGAGCTGCCTGCAGATTTTGGGGTTAGTCCCACTTTTAACATTGCAGATTTGAAGCCTTATTTGGGTGAGGAAGATGAACTTCCGTCGAGGACGACTTCATTTAAAGAAGGGGAGGATGATGAGGACATCAATACAATTGTTACACCCACAGGCCCTGCTGCTATACATACTGGACCAATTACTAGAGCTCGCGCACGCCAACTAAATTACCAGGTACTTTCGTTTCTTGGTAATGATTCTAATGTTCATGAGAATATGATGCTGCCTAAATTGGATACATTTGTTTTGCTTACAAATAAAGGGCCTAGCTTGGAGAAGGATGAACATTGGAGCAAGAACAAGCATGGAGATGATGGCATGTGCAAGGGGCAAAGGTGTCCCGTCTTTCGATGAGATGATGGATATCGCTTTGGTGGCGGTCGACTTTGACAATCCGACTACGAACGTGCGAGGACGTCGCGCCTTAGAAATCGCTAAACCAACTCCGAGAGGTTATTGACCATGCCGGAGCACGATCAACCTGACCACGAGGGTCTGTTTCCTGCGAGCAAACGAAGAACAAGCAAGAAACTGAGATTGCAATCTGGATATTGAGAATATAAGATGAAAGCTTTATTGATCAAGGTGGGGTTCTGTGACGCCTTTGTCTGGTCGTTGAACACAAACGAAGTACACGAAGTTGCAGCTATGGCGAACTTTTAATCTAAACAAAACCTGAAGTCTAAACGATGCCCTAAGGGCTGTATATATGGAGGAAGAGGGGGGGAATTTCGTGGCCCTTGGTGGAGGGGTCCGAAATCAACCCTATCTCTTGTTTCCCCACACATACGTACTCTAAAAATAGCCTATACTTATGTATTTCGAAATTACATGGGCCTGGCCCAATAATAAGGTGACGCAGCACCTAAAATAGCCTCGGGACGAAATTTATGAAGTGGCATCTTGTATATTTCGTCCAAGGCTTCATGCACCCATTATGGTGGCTTCAAAGTCCTGAAATCATCACTTGTAACTCCGTTCTTGTTCCCCTTGCGCATGCCATCATCTCCATGCTTGTTCTTGCTCCAATGTTCATCCTTCTCCAAGCTAGGCCCTTCATTTGTAAGAAAAACAAATGTATCCAATTTAGGCAACATCATATTCTCATGAACATTAGAATCATTACCAAGAAACGAAAGTACCTGGTAATTTAGTTGGCGTGCACGAGCTCTAGTAATTGGTCCAGTATGTATAGCAGCAGGGCTGTGGGTGTAACAATTGTATTGATGTCCTCATCATCCTCCCCTTCTTGAAATGAAGTCGTCCTCGACGGAAGTTCATCTTCCTCACCCAAATAAGGCTTCAAATCTGCAATGTTAAAAGTGGGACTAACCCCAAAATCTGCAGGCAGCTCAAGTTTATATGCATTATCATTTATTTTCTCTAACACCTTAAAGAGGCCATCAGCACGTGGCATTAACTTTGATTTGCGCAAATCAGGAAATCTATCCTTACGCAAATGTAACCAAACAAGATCTCCAGGTTGAAACACAACATGTTTTCTACCCTTATCTCCAGCCAGTTTATATTTAGCATTCATACGCTCAATTTTTTTCCTTAGTTAACTCATGCATTTTTAAAATCAATTCAGCATGTTGTTTAGCATCAAAATTAACCTTCTCCGAAGATGGAAGAGGCAACAAATCAATAGGTGCATGAGGTAGGAAACCATACACAACTTCAAAAGGGCACATCTTAGTAGTAGAATGCAATGAATGATTATAAGAAAATTCAATATGAGGCAAGCATTCCTCCCAGATTTTCTTATTATTCTTCAAAACAGCCCTAAGCATAGTAGACAACGTTCTATTGACTACTTCAGTTTGTCCATCAGTTTGGGGGTGACAAGTAGTACTAAAAAGCAGTTTAGTCCCCAACTTAGCCCATAAACATCTCCAAAAGTGGCTAAGAAATTTAGTATCACGATCTGAAACAATAGTATTTGGCACACCATGCAAGCGAATAATTTCACAAAAGAACAAATTAGCAACATTAACAACATCATCGCTTTTATGACATGGTATAAAGTGTGCCATTTTCGAGAATCTATCCACGACAACAAATATGCTATCCCTCCCCTTCTTTCTTCGAGGTAAACCTAAAACAAAGTCCATAGATATATCCTCCCAAGGAACACTAGGTACAGGCAAAGGCATATATAAACCATGAGGATTGAGTCGTGACTTAGCTTTTTGACATGTAGTGCAGCGAGCAATAAAACGCTCAACATCCCGTCTCATCTTTGGCCAAAAGAAATGTGTAGCAAGTACGTCCTCCGTCTTCTTCACGCCAAAGTGTCCCATTAATCCTCCTCCATGCGCCTCCTGCAACAACAAAAGACGAACGGAGCTAGCTGGAATGCATAGCTTGTTAGCACGAAACACAAATCCATCGTTAACGACGAACTTGTTCCACATTCTTCCTTCTTTACAATTCTGCATTACATCTTTAAAATCAGCATCATGCACATATTGATCTTTGATGGTCTCCAAACCAAATATTTTGAAGTCAAGTTGTGAAAGCATAGTATAGCGGCGAGACAATGCATCAGCAATAACATTTTCTTTTCCCTTCTTGTGTTTAATGACATAAGGGAAAGTCTCAATGAATTCAACCCATTTAGCATGTCTACGATTCAGTTTAGCTTGACTTTTAATATGTTTCAAAGATTCATGATGAGAATGTATAACAAATTCTTTGGGCCATAAATAATGTTGCCATGTTTCTAAAGTCCGAACAAGAGCATATAATTCTTTATCATAAGTAGAATAATTCAGACTAGGCCCACTCAATTTTTCAGAAAAGTATGCAACAGGTTTGCCATCTTGTAATAACACACCTCCTAATCCAATTCCACTAGCATCACATTCAAGCTCAAAAGTCTTATTAAAATCAGGAAGTTGGAGTAAAGGAGCATGTGTCAACTTATCTTTCAATACCGTGAAGGCTTCTTCCTGTGCGGTACCCCAAAGAAAAGGCACATCTTTCTTTGTAAGCTCATTGAGAGGTGCAGCAATGGTGCTGAAATCTCTCACAAAATGCCTATAGAATCCAGCGAGGCCAAGAAAACTCCTCACTTGTGTGACCGTTTTGGGTTGCGGCCAACTCTCAATAGCTTCAATCTTGTCTTTATCAACTTCTGATGAGGACATCAATACAATTGTTACACCCACAGCCCCTGCTGCTATACATACTGGACCAATTACTAGAGCTCGTGCACGCCAACTAAATTACCAGGTACTTTCGTTTCTTGGTAATGATTCTAATGTTCATGAGAATATGATGCTGCCTAAATTGGATACATTTGTTTTGCTTACAAATGAAGGGCCTAGCTTGGAGAAGGATGAACATTGGAGCAAGAACAAGCATGGAGATGATGGCATGCGCAAGGGGAACAAGAACGGAGTTACAAGTGATGATTTCAGGACTTTGAAGCCACCATAATGGGTGCATGAAGCCTTGGACGAAATATACAAGATGCCACTTCATAAATTTCGTCCCGAGGCTATTTTAGGTGCTGCGTCACCTTATTATTGGGCCAGGCCCATGTAATTTCGAAATACATAAGTATAGGCTATTTTTAGAGTCCGTATGTATGGGGAAACAAGGGATAGGGTTGATTTCGGACCCCTCCACCAAGGGCCACGAAATTCCCCCCCTCTTCCTCCATATATACAGCCCTTAGGGCATCGTTTAGACTTTGGGTTTTGTTTAGATTAAAAGTTCGCCATAGCTGCAACTTCGCGTACTTCGTTTGTGTTCAACGACCAGACAAAGGCGTCACAGAACCCCACCTTGATCAATAAAGCTTTCATCTTATATTCGCAATATCCAGATTGCAATCTCAGTTTCTTGCTTGTTCTTCGTTTGCTCGCAGGAAACAGACCCTCGTGGTCAGGTTGATCGTGCTCCGGCGTGGTCAATAACCTCTCGGAGTTGGTTTAGCGATTGCTAAGGTGCGACGTCCTCGCACGTTCGTAGTCGGATCGTCAAAGTCGACTTCCACCAAAGCGAAATCCACCATCTCATCGAAAGACGGGACACCTTTGCCTCTATCAACAAGTAGTACTAAAAAGCAGTTTAGTCCCCAACTTAGCCCATAAACATCTCCAAAAGTGGCTAAGAAATTTAGTATCACGATCTGAAACAATAGTATTTGGCACACCATGCAAGCGAATAATTTCACGAAAGAACAAATCAGCAACATTAACAGCATCATCGCTTTTATGACATGGTATAAAGTGTGCCATTTTCGAGAATCTATCCACGACAACAAATATGCTATCCCTCCCCTTCTTTGTTCGAGGTAAACCTAAAACAAAGTCCATAGATATATCCTCCCAAGGAACACTAGGTACAGGCAAAGGCATATATAAACCATGAGGATTGAGTCGTGACTTAGCTTTTTGACATGTAGTGCATCGAGCAATAAAACGCTCAACATCCCGTCTCATCTTTGGCCAAAAGAAATGTGTAGCAAGTACGTCCTCCTGCAACAACAAAAGACGAACGGAGCTAGCTGGAATGCATAGCTTGTTAGCACGAAACACAAATCCATCGTTAACGACGAACTTGTTCCACATTCTTCCTTCTTTACAATTCTGCATTACATCTTTAAAATCAGCATCATGCACATATTGATCTTTGATGGTCTCCAAACCAAATATTTTGAAGTCAAGTTGTGAAAGCATAGTATAGCGGCGAGACAATGCATCAGCAATAACATTTTCTTTTCCCTTCTTGTGTTTAATGACATAAGGAAAAGTCTCAATGAATTCAACCCATTTAGCATGTCTACGATTCAGTTTAGCTTGACTTCTAATATGTTTCAAAGATTCATGATCAGAATGTATAACAAATTCTTTGGGCCATAAATAATGTTGCCATGTTTCTAAAGTCCGAACAAGAGCATATAATTCTTTATCATAAGTAGAATAATTCAAACTAGGCCCACTCAATTTTTCAGAAAAGTATGCAACAGGTTTGCCATCTTGTAATAACACACCGCCTAATCCAATTCCACTAGCATCACATTCAAGCTCAAAAGTCTTATCAAAATCAGGAAGTTGGAGTAAAGGAGCATGTGTCAACTTATCTTTCAATACCGAGAAGGCTTCTTCCTATGCGGTACCCCAAAGAAAAGGCACATCTTTCTTTGTAAGCTCATTGAGAGGTGCAGCAATGGTGCTGAAATCTCTCACAAAACGCCTATAGAATCCAGCGAGGCCAAGAAAACTCCTCACTTGTGTGACTGTTTTGGGCTGCGGCCAACTCTCAATAGCTTCAATCTTGGCTTTATCAACTTCAATTCCCTGTGGAGTAACAACATAGCCAAGAAAAGATACTCGGTCGGTGCAAAAGGTGCACTTCCCAAGGTTACCAAACAAACGTGCATCACGTAGAGCAATAAAAACAGCACGTAAATGTTCCAAATGTTCTTCCAAAGATCTGCTATAAATCAATATGTCATCAAAGTAAACTACCACAAATCGTCCAATGAAAGCACGTAAAACTTCGTTCATTAATCTCATGAAAGTACTAGGTGCATTAGTTAACCCAAAAGGCATGACTAACCACTCATATAATCCAAACTTAGTTTTAAATGTTGTTTTCCATTCATCTCCCAATTTCATACGAATTTGATGGTATCCACTACGCAAATCAACTTTGGAGAATATTGTAGAGCCACTCAATTCATCAAGCATATCATCGAGCCTAGGAATAGGATGACAATAACGAATAGTAATATTATTAATGCCTCTACAATCAACACACATACGTGATGTACCATCCTTTTTCGGCACTAGAATAATAGGAACAGCACAAGGACTAAGGGATTCGTGTATATAACCTTTGTCGAGAAGCTCTTGTACTTGACGCATAATCTCCTTCGTCTCCTCTGGATTGGTACGGTATGGTGCATGGTTTGGCAGTGAAGCACCGGGAATTAAGTCAATCTGATGCTCAATCCCTCGAATAGGCGGTAATCCCGGTGGCACGTCTTGTGGAAAGACGTCAGCGAACTCCTGCAAAATGTTAGTGACAGCAGGAGGCAAAGAGGAAGGCACGTCCTCGAATGAAAATAATGCCTCTTTGCACACAAAAGCATAGCAAACAGATTTGCTGAAATCTAGCTCATCAATATCAGATTTGGTGGCAAATAAACATGCACTTTTCAATTTAATTTCAGAAGCAACACTAGATGGTTTATTATTATGCTTCATTTGTTGCTCAAATTCTTTTGCCACAATCTGATTTTCACTCTTATTCGTCTCCTGTTTTGCTTTATTAGCTCTATTAATATCATCTTTCAAAATGGAATCAGGAGTCATAGGAAGCAAAGTAATATTTTTATCCTTATGAACAAGAGTATAGTGATTGTTTCTACCATGGTGTACAGAATTTTTATCAAATTGCCATGGTCTACCAAGTAATAAGGAACATGCTTGCATAGGTACCACATCACAATCAACATAATCAGCATATGTAGAGATACTAAAATTGATAGAGGCAAAGGTGTCCCGTCTTTCGATGAGATGGTGGATTTCGCTTTGGTGGAAGTCGGCTTTGACGATCCGACTACGAACGTGCGAGGACGTCGCGCCTTAGCAATCGCTAAACCAACTCCGAGAGGTTATTGACCACGCCGGAGCACGATCAACCTGACCACGAAGGTCTGTTTCCTGCGAGCAAACGAAGAACAAGCAAGAAACTAAGATTGCAATCTGGATATTGCGAATATAAGATGAAAGCTTTATTGATCAAGGTGGGGTTCTGTGACGCCTTGGTCTGGTCGTTGAACACAAACGAAGTACGCGAAGTTGCAGCTATGGCGAACTTTTAATCTAAACAAAACCCAAAGTCTAAACGATGCCCTAAGGGCTGTATATATGGAGGAAGAGGGGGGAAATTTCGTGGCCCTTGGTGGAGGGGTCCGAAATCAACCCTATCTCTTGTTTCCCCACACATACGGACTCTAAAAATAGCCTATACTTATGTATTTCGAAATTACATGGGCCTGGCCCAATAATAAGGTGACGCAGCACCTAAAATAGCCTCGGGACGAAATTTATGAAGTGGCGTCTTGTATATTTCGTCCAAGGCTTCATGCACCCATTATGGTGGCTTCAAAGTCCTGAAATCATCACTTGTAACTCCGTTCTTGTTTCCCTTTCGCATGCCATCATCTCCATGCTTGTTCTTGCTCCAATGTTCATCCTTCTCCAAGCTAGGCCCTTCATTTGTAAGCAAAACAAATGTATCCAATTTAGGCAGCATCATATTCTCATGAACATTAGAATCATTACCAAGAAACGAAAGTACCTGGTAATTTAGTTGGCGTGCACGAGCTCTAGTAATTGGTCCAGTATGTATAGCAGCAGGGGCTGTGGGTGTAACAATTGTATTGATGTCCTCATCAGTAAATGTTCCAAATGTTCTTCCAAAGATCTGCTATAAATCAATATGTCATCAAAGTAAACTACCACAAATCGTCCAATGAAAGCACGTAAAACTTCGTTCATTAATCTCATGAAAGTACTAGGTGCATTAGTTAACCCAAAAGGCATGACTAACCACTCATATAATCCAAACTTAGTTTTAAATGCTGTTTTCCATTCATCTCCCAATTTCATACGAATTTGATGGTAGCCACTACGCAAATCAACTTTGGAGAATATTGTAGAGCCACTCAATTCATCAAGCATATCATCTAGCCTAGGAATAGGATGACGATAACGAATAGTAATATTATTAATGCCTCTACAATCAACACACATACGTGATGTACCATCCTTTTTCGGCACTAGAATAATAGGAACAGCACAAGGACTAAGGGATTCGCGTATATAACCTTTGTCGAGAAGCTCTTGTACTTGACGCATAATCTCCTTCGTCTCCTCTGGATTGGTACGGTATGGTGCACGGTTTGGCAGTGAAGCACCGGGAATTAAGTCAATCTGATGCTCAATCCCTCGCATAGGCGGTAATCCCGGTGGCACGTCTTGTGGAAAAACGTCAGCGAACTCCTGCAAAATGTTAGTGACAGCAGGAGGCAAAGAGGAAGGCACGTCCTCGAATGAAAATAATGCCTCTTTGCACACAAAAGCATAGCAAACAGATTTGCTGAAATCTAGCTCATCAATATCAGATTTGGTGGCAAATAAACATGCACTTTTCAATTTAATTTTAGAAGCAACACTAGATGGTTTATTATTAGGCTTCATTTGTTGCTCAAATTCTTTTGCCACAATCTGATTTTCACTCTTATTCTTCTCCTGTTTTGCTTTATTAGCTCTATTAATATCATCTTTCAAAATGGAATCAGGAGTCATAGGAAGCAAAGTAATATTTTTATCCTTATGAACAAGAGTATAGTGATTGTTTCTACCATGGTGTACAGAGTTTTTTATCAAATTGCCATGGTCTACCAAGTAATAAGGAACATGCTTGCATAGGTACCACATCACAATCAACATAATCAGCATATGTAGAGATACTAAAATGCACACGAATAGTACGTGTTACCTTAACCTTGCCGCTGTTGTTGAACCATTGGATGTAGTAAGGATGTGGATGTGGTCTTGTAGTGAGAGAAAGCTTCTCCACCATCTCCATGCTAGCCAAGTTGTTGCAGCTCCCTCCGTCTATTATGACGCGCACAGAACGTTCCTTCACAACTCCCTTGGTATGGAACAAATTGTGCCTCTGATTTTGCTCAGCTTGTGTGACCTGCACACTCAAAACACGTTGAGCAACTAAACATTCATACCTGTCAGCATCTTCAGGAGCCATGTATTGCGTCTCATGATCAGAATCATCTCCACCATGTTCTTCACGTGTAATAAGAGCCAAAGTCTCCTCATCATAGTCACTAGCGGACTCATATCCACCGTCTGCGGTAGCAATCATCACACGCGGAGATTTGCATTCTCTCGCATAATGACCTCCTCCCTTACAACGACGACAAATAATATCACTTGTGTGCCCTGTTGATGCCATGGAAGAAGAAGAACTCTATGCAGGCCCAGCAGGTGTGCTCTTGGCAGATAATGGTGGTTGTGCCTGTTTTCTTGTATCACGACTGGAGGAGGCACCTGATTGAGGTGCTGGTGCAGTTGAAGTAGAAGATTCACGCGGTGTCCATGATGAAGGTCGGCCTGCAGAAAAGTTAGATCGCGCCAATGCTTGTCGATCCTGCACTTCACGTTCAGCTTTACAAGCAAGATGGAATAAACGAGTGATATTAGTATACTCCTTATAGTCTAGAATGGTCTGAATCTCTCTATTTAATCCACCCAGAAAATGTGCAAGCATAGCTTCATTCTCCTCAACAATACCACATCTAATCATGCCAGTTTGTAATTCCTGATAATATTCTTCTACAGAATTTTTCCCTTGTCTTAAACGCTGCAATTTTTGAAGCAATTCACGTTGATAATATGGTGGAACCCAACGCGTACGCATAACAGTTTTCAAAGCAGCCCAAGTAGTTGGAATAGGATATAATCTATAATGTTCAGACCACCATACACATGCAAAACTAGTGAAAGCACAAACAGCAGCAGCAACCCGTCTCTCCTTGGGATATTGTAAACATGTAAAACGTTGTTCAGTTTCTAACTCCCAAGTAAGATATATATCAGGAACATATCTACCCTCAAATGGTGGAATATTCAATTTCAGTTTAGGAATATGGACATCATCTCGTACCTGAGGTGGTGGTGCAGGCCTACCATTACGAATATATACCTGAGGTCGACCTGCTGGTGGTGGTGCTGGTGGGTGCACATAGTTCTGATTTTGATCAACCTCATCCTCATAATTGCCCGCATACTCATCATCCTCCTGGGTACCAGCAGCAGTAGTAGCAGGAGCCAAAGAAGCATCAATAACAGGAACAGCAGCACCAGAAGTTTGGCCATCCTCAATAGGAACACGCTTCGCTCGTCCATACTGATTCGGAAGGATGCGTTGTTGTTGGTGTTGCAGAGGTGCGATAGGTGCAGCCGGCGGTGGTGGTGGTAAACGCGCGAGCATTCATTAAACTTGCTATCAAGCTTTGTTTCGAACGTCTTCTCCATGCCATCTATCTTCTCCATGGCCTCGTCAAATCTGTTTAGCACATCTTGCACCTGTCCACTCATCATTTGCTGAAATTTATCATGTAGCTATTTGTTCGTCAGGTTCTCCCAATCAGTCTCATCGGCTTGTGATCCTACCATGGTTAGCAGCAAATAGAAACACACAAGAATATGATCCTACAGACTACTAAGAAGTGGTGGTGGTGTATCACAAACCCGTCAAGCAAAACTCAAATTCTTACCAGTTCTTACCCTGCAGCAGGCGGTGATCGGCAACCGTTGTAGTCAAAACTCTCAAAGCTTGGATAGAGCGATTACCAGGGAGAGTCAAACGCACGACGTAGATGTATGTGGAGCTGGGAAAGCTTATAATATGGTAGCAAAAAGGGTCATCAATAATCAATTCAGAGATGCAAAGTTGAATAAACGATCAACGACGGTACTGTGCTGGTCCTAGGCTAGACCGTGCTAGAGACGCGAGCCTAGAACACTAACAAAATCACGGCGCTGCACGTAAAAAAGGAAAAAGCACACTCTGGAATTTTTTTTTCGCTCTTTTTTTTGGGCTCTTTTTTTTGCGCTGTTTTTTTTGCGAAAAATCACTATAATGGCGAGTGTCTCAAAACTCTTCCTAGGTCAAACTGACAGGATGGGCACGGAATTTTTTCGACCAAATTTTTTTTTCGTTTTTTCGACTGCCCGGACCCAAAAACTGGAAATGGGTCAAAAAAAACTTCCAATAATGGCACCTGTCTCAAAACACTCAGAAACACCTAAAAATAGGATAGCCAGAATTTTTTTCGAAAAATGCATTTTCGAAAATTTTTGGGCCTAAACGGAGGGTGGTTTCGTTTTTTTTCCGAAACCTACTCCGGCAAGGAAACACGAATCGGAATCTAGATGGATCTCAAAAACACACCTAATATGCAAGGAACTCGGATTGGTGGTGGATATATGGTGGTGGTATATGGCAGCGGTGGTAATATATGGATATGGATCGGTGGTGGTATATGGATACGGATTGGTGGTGGTATATGGATACGGATTCGGAGCGGTGGTGGTAGGTGACAGGGGCGATGATGATGGTGCGGTGGCGGCGTGACAACTTATGACCAGAACTCGAAACTCTAAAAGACTAACGCTAAGACCAGCAACTAGACACAACGATGCAACCGCAAATTCAACAAAGCAAAACCCTAAAAAGATTATGCAAAGGCTCAGATTGGTTCGGATATGATGAACTAACCCTAATTTTTTTTGGCTTTTTCGTGGACTGTAGGTATGAAGAACAGACTCGATCTAAACTACGAAAAACTGTAAAATCTCACCGAGCAACCTGGAAATCTGATACCACTTGATAGAGGCAAAGGTGTGCCGTCTTTCGATGAGATGATGGATATCGCTTTGGTGGCAGTCGACTTTGACGATCCGACTACGAACGTGCGAGGACGTCGCGCCTTAGCAATCGCTAAACCAACTCCGAGAGGTTATTGACCACGCCGGAGCACGATCAACCTGACCACGAGGGTCTGTTTCCTGCGAGCAAACGAAGAACAAGCAAGAAACTGAGATTGCAATCTGGATATTGCGAATATAAGATGAAAGCTTTATTGATCAAGGTGGGGTTCTGTGACGCCTTTGTCTGGTCGTTGAACACAAACGAAGTACGCGAAGTTGCAGCTATGGCGAACTTTTAATCTAAACAAAACCCGAAGTCTAAACGATGCCCTAAGGGCTGTATATATGGAGGAAGAGGGGGGGGGGATTTCGTGGCCCTTGGTGGAGGGGTCCGAAATCAACCCTATCTCTTGTTTCCCCACACATACGTACTCTAAAAATAGCCTATACTTATGTATTTCGAAATTACATGGGCCTGGCCCAATAATAAGGTGACGCAGCACCTAAAATAGCCTCGGGACGAAATTTATGAAGTGGCATCTTGTATATTTCATCCAAGGCTTCATGCACCCATTATGGTGGCTTCAAAGTCCTGAAATCATCAGTTGTAACTCCGTTCTTGTTCCCCTTGCGCATGCCATCATCTCCATGCTTGTTCTTGCTCCAATGTTCATCCTTCTCCAAGCTAGGCCCTTCATTTGTAAGCAAAACAAATGTATCCAATTTAGGCAGCATCATATTCTCATGAACATTAGAATCATTACCAAGAAACGAAAGTACCTGGTAATTTAGTTGGCGTGCACGAGCTCTAGTAATTGGTCCAGTATGTATAGCAGCAAGGGCTGTGGGTGTAACAATTGTATTGATGTCCTCATCACGCCTCGGTCGCCGGACCAACCCGTGCCGCCACCTCGCCTCGCCTCGCTCCGACCACCGCAGGGCCTCGCCGGCCACCGCGCGCCTCGCCGGCGCCCGAGCCCGCCGCCCCGCTGTCGTCTCCTCCGACCCCGGTTGGATCCCGCAGCTCCGGCCACCGTGTTGACCAAGTCCGGTGAGCTCGAAGTCCGGAGATCCTCGGTTTCCGTGCAACCCCGATCTGGATCTAGATCTGAGCATCTCGGTTGACTTTTTCCCTCCTAACCCTAACTTTTTGGCATACTTTGACGCATCGTAACTCTGCATCTGTAGCTCCGATTTGCGCGTGTAGCATATCAAAATGTTCGCCTCAGAGAGTACGTTTCATCTCATTGCATCATTTTCATTTGAGTTCATCTTGATGCCCGAAATGCTGTTGGAAGAGAGCTATTTGAGTTAATTGTCAGATCTGCTGCATCAAATAGCTATTTGTCATTTTTGCCATGATTAATGTGTGCATGATATGCTCCTGAGCTCTACATGTGTTTTGTTATATGCCATGCAATCTTTACAGTGGTGCTATACATGTATTTTTGTGATATGTGTGGTGACTAGCACAAGCTTGCAAAGTAGTGCATTCGTTCACTAAGTCCTTGATCTGTTTTTATCAATATGCCATATGTTCATGTTGTTTCCTAGTGATCCGTGCCTCTTTTGAGGATGCTCATTAAGGATGATTTGTTAATCTTGTAGTGCTCTATCCATACATGTCTTTGTTTGCAATTATGGAGCACCCTAGCTTGAGTGAATCGAGCTCTACTTTTGCTATTTCGTGAATCTGGGCAGATTGTCTACTTGTTAGCGATTTTGCCGAGGATGTTATTGTTGATCCGTGCATGCTATGTTGTTGTTCTTACCATGTCTAGCTTATATGATATGTATTCTTGATGTGTGTATGCTTAGTTTGTAGTGAGTGCATCGAGCTCGTGAACATGCCTACTCGTTAACAGATTTGCATGCTCCAGTTTTTCACTAAGTCTGTAATCTGATTATGTTTTTGCCATGTTCACATGCTTGCAATTGTATTTTCTGATCCCTTTTGGCTCAAGGTCACTAAGGGACTTTTGTTAAGATCTTTGAGTAGCTCCATGCCGTGCTTTACTTTGCCATGTTAAATTCTTGTAGCTTATAGTTTTCATGCTCCAAAGTGTGCTACCTGATCTGAAATTCCAGGCTTGTGTTAATTTCACTAAGTCTGAAATCTGTTTACCGTTTGCAATTTTTGCCATGCTTGTTTGAACCTGTTAATGGATGAATTGGCCGTAGCTCAGTGTTCATCTTTTATCAAGCATCATGAGTGGATCCCTGCCATGTATTTTGATGCCATGTTTGAGTGATGTAGCATGTTTAACTTGGTGCATTTAGATGGCTACTTGCTGTTTATCGCAGACCGGTGCCATATTTGTTTTGCTTGTCATTTCCAAACCGTGCCTCCGATTCCGGTGTTCTTTATATCAATTTCTACTGAAATCACCTCACCTTTCCAGTGGCACACTTGGATTTCCAAGTTGAGGCCAGGTTCATTCATTCCCTTGCAAATCATGCATATGCATCGCATACCGCATCCCTCATATCATATCGTGTTCATGTGTTGGTTGTTTACTATGTTGTGTGCTTCTTTCTGGTGTTTGCTTCTCCGGGTTGGTTCCGGTAATGTCGCGTTTGTGAGGACCCGTTCGACCACGCCCGTTTGTCTTCTTCATGGACTCGTTCTTCTTCCTTGCGGGATTTCAGGCAAGATGATCATACCCTCGAAATCACTTCTATCTTTGCTTGCTAGTTGCTCGCTCTTTTGCTATGCCTATGCCGCGATACCTACCACTTGCTTATCATGCCTCCTATATGGGTGAACCAAGCCTCTAACCCACCTTGTCCTAGCAAACCGTTGATTGGCTATGTTACCGCTTTGCTCAGCCCCTCTTATAGCGTTTTTAGTTGCAGGTGAAGATGTTCCTTGTCGGAACATGTTTACTTTTTGGGATATCACAATATCTTTTATTTAATTAATGCATCTATATACTTGGTAAAGGGTGGAAGGCTCGGCCTTATGCCTGGTGTTTTGTTCCACTCTTGTCGCCCTAGTTTCCGTCATATCGGTGTTATGTTCCCGGATTTTGCGTTCCTTATGCGGTTGGGTAATAATGGGAACCCCTTGACAGTTTGCCTTGAATAAAACTCCTCTAGCATGGCCCAACATTGGTTTTACCATTCGCCACCTAGCCTTTTCTTTCCCTTGGGTTCTGCAGACTCAAGGGTCATCTTTATTTTAACCCCCCCGGGCCAGTGCTTCTCTAAGTGTTGGTCCAACTGAGCGATGTCCGGAGCTACCAGGTGCAACTCTGGGCTAGCCCACCCGACGTCTTGCTCACCCGGTGTGCCCTGAGAACGAGATATGTGCAGCTCCTATCGGGATTTGTCGGCACATCTGGGTGGCTTTGCTGGTCTTGTTTTACCATTGTCGAAATGTCTTGTAACCGGGATTCCGAGTCTGATCGGGTCTTCCCGCTAGAAGGAATATGCTTCGTTGACTGTGAGAGCTTGTGATGGGCTAAGTTGGGACACCCCTGCAGGGATTTGAACTTTCGAAAGCCGTGCCCGCGTTTATGGGCAGATGGGAATTTGCTAATGTCCGGTAGTAGAAAACCTGAAGTTGACCTTATTTAAAATACATCAACCGCGTGTGTAACCGTGATGGTCTCTTCTTGGCGGGGTCCGGGAAGAGAACACGGTGTTGGAGTTATGCTTGACGTAGGTTGTTCTAGGATCACTTCTTGATCATATTTTCTCGATCGTTCTTTGCCTCCTCTTCTCGCTCTCATTTGCGTATGTTAGTCACCATATATGCTAGTCACTTGCTGCAGCTCCACCTCATACCTTTACCTTACCCATAATCTTAAATAGTCTTGATCGCGAGGGTGCGAGATTGCTGAGTCCCCATGACTCACAGATACTTCCAAAACTAGCTTGCAGGTGTCGATGAGTTCGTGCAGATGACGCAACCAAGCTCAAGGAGGAGCTCAATGAAGATCTTGTCCTTAGTGTCGTTTCGTGCTAGTTATCAGTACTGGAGCCCAGTCGGTTCGATCGGGGACCTTGTCGCATTTGGGGTTCTTCTTCTATTTTGGTTCCGTACTCGGACCTTAATTGTATTTGGATGTTGTAACGCTTTATTCATGTAATTGTGTGAAGTGGCGATTGTAAGCCAACTATGTATCTTTTCCCTTATTGTAGTACATGGGTTGTTTGCGAAGATTACCTCACTTGCGACATTGCTTTCAATGCGGTTATGCCTCTAAGTCGTGCTTCGACACGTGGGAGATATAGCTGCATTGAGGGCATTACAAGTTGGTAATCAGAGCCTTCCCCGACCTTAGGAGCCCCCCTTCTTGATCGAATTAGCGGACGAGTTGAGTCTAGAAAAATGTTTTGAGTCATTTAGGATTTATATAACGGAGAGTTAGGAATTCTTTTTACTCCCCAGTCCCTTCATCGCTCTGGTAAGGCATCCTGACGTAGAGTTTTGACTCTTCTCTTCTCAAATTTCACTAAAAAAATTTAGGATCACGCGGGTATCTTGGAATCGTTCCATTTGATTTGTGACGAGAACATTGTTCTTGGTGCCTCCTGTCATTTAGGGGTTGTGGCAGTGTCCCGGGAAGTTGAGCTCCGAGGTGTTGTCGTCACAATTTTATCGTTGCAGTTCTCGAATACCTGAGTTTAGTTCGCCGACATCGAAAATCTCTTTTATGCAGTTGTTGGTGAGATAACCTCGACGCCACCCAGTACTGGGGTGGGAGTTCGGGAGTATTGCCATAACTCGTATAACGGATGCTTTTCGAAGGTTGAGGTAGACGATTTTCGAAGGTTTCTTGGTTATGTGTTGAAGGATGGATACAGCTGGATGTAGGATTTGCTAGATTTGGGTGAGATATTATGCTTCCCCTGTATCCCCAACACCTGATTGCATAACCGGAAAATTTCAGGAGTTTATAAGTGGGAATTCAAGTAGCTCTAGGATATCTTTCCGACAGATGTATGATATGAAATTGGGGTTCGACGTCTAGTGGTCCGCCTATTCACGGTTGGTTTTACAGTGGTCTCGTTGTGTCTTAAAGAGTCCTTGGCTACGCCGACTCGGGGACGCTTCGTATGTCATGTGCACTGCCTTGTACATGATGGTGCTGTACGGTCGAGCCCGTGTAGGCCCCACCACAAAAACTTCGGACGAAATCTCTATCATATGTTTGTTCCGGCTTATTCTGCAAGCCAATCTTTTGTTTTGTTTTGGATTGTGGTATTCGAGTTGCTTCGAAGTCAAATGTTGATTCCATACCTTTTCCAAGCGGTGTTCTCATATTTCTATGTGAATACCAACCCTTCTCGATCATCGAGTTTGTCATGTCAATCCTTTTCACCGGTGTGTTTCTCTTCAAGTGGATCCGAACATTTCAACATCTGCAAGATCCAGTCTCAGCTTTCTCAACGGTATTCGTTCATCCATCTCAAGTTGTCTTTGTTTTCCCACCCCTGTTTCTCCTAGGAATCGGATTTCTTTATCGAGTATCCATCTTATTGATGGAAGTCTCTCCATTCCTTTTCCGTCAATGTTCTTATCCGGTGATTCTCAGGAAGATTTTAACGCAGTTTCTAGTTGGACTAGGAAAGGATGAATCCTCTTCCTAGTAGGAAGAGGATTCCTCCTCTCCTTGGGGCGCACCAAGGCTGGCCGGGGGCAGGGGCACCCAAAGACACACAAGTTGATTGTTCCAACCCGTGTGTGGTGCCCCCCTCCACCATAGTCCACCTCAATCATATCGTAGCGCTGCTTAGGTGAAGCCCTGCGTCGGTAACAACATCATCACTGTCATCATGCCCTCGTGCTGACGGAACTCTCCCATGAAGCTCTGCTAGATCGGAGTTCATGGGACATCATCGAGCTAAACATGTGCTAAACTCGGAGGTGTCGTGCGTTCGGTACTTGGATCGGTCGGATCGTGAAGACGTACGACTACATCAACCGCGTTCTCATAACACTTCCTCTTACGGTCTACACGGGTACATGGACGATACTCTCCCCTCTCGTTGCTATGCATCACCATGATCTTGCGTGTGCGTAGGATTTTATTTTAAATTACTACATTTCCCAATAGTGGTATCAGAGCCAGGTTTATGCCTAGATGTCATATGCACAAGTAGAACACAAAGGAGTTGTGGGCATGGGTATACATATTGCTTGCCGTCACTAGTTGATTCTTGATTCAGTGGCATTGTTGGATGAAGCGGCCTAGACCGATATTCCGTGTACGCTTACGCGAGACTGGTTCTACCGACGTGCTTCGCACACATGTGGCTAGTGGGTGTCTGTTTCTCTAGCTTTAGTTGAATCAGATTCAATGAACATGGTTCTTTCTGAAGATCAAAAAGCAATCACTATACCGCGTTGTGGTTTTTGATGCGTAGGTAGGAACGGTACTTGCTCAGCCCGTAGAGGCCACGTAAAACTTGCAACAACAAAGTAGAGGATATCTAACTTGTTTTTGCAGGGCATGTTGTGATGTGATATGGTGAAGACATGATGCTAAATTTTATTGTATGAGATGATCATGTTTTGTAACACAGTTATCGGCAACTGGCAGGAGCCATATGGTTGTTGCTTTATTGTATGAAATGCAATCGCCATGTAATTGCTTTACTTTATCACTAAGCAGTAGTGATAGTTGTGGAGGCAATAGTTGGCGTGATGACAACGATGCTTCGATGGAGATCAAGGTGTCAAGCCAGTGACGATGGTGATCATGACAGTGCTATAGAGATGGAGATCACAGGCACAAGATGATGATGGCCATATCATATGACTTATATTGATTGCATGTGATATTTATCTTTTATGCATCTTATTTTGCTTAGATCGACGGTAGCATTATAAGATGATCTCTCACTAAATTTCAAGGTATAAGTGTTCTCCCTGAGTATGCATCATTGCGAAAGTTCGTCGTGCCGAGAGACCACGTCATGATCGGGTGTGATAATCTCTACGTTCACATGCAACAGGTGCAAGCCAGTTTTGCACACGCAGAATACTCGGGATAAACTTGATGAGCCTAGCATATGCAGATATGGCCTCAGAACATTGAGACCGAAAGGTCGAGCGTGAATCATATAGTAGATATGATCAACATAGTGATGTTCACCATTGAAAACTACTCCATCTCACGTGATGATCGGACATGGTTTAGTTGAGATGGACCACGTGATCACTTAGATGATTAGAGGGATGTCTGTCTAAGTGGGAGTTCTTAAGTAATATGATTAATTGAACTTTAATTTATCATGAAATTAGTACCTGATAGTATTTTGCATGTCTATGTTGTTGTAGACAGATGGCCCGTGTTGTTTTTCCGTTGAATTTTAATGCGTTCCTAGAGAAAGCAATGTTGAAAGATGATGGTAGAAATTACACGGACTGGGTCCGTAACTTGAGGATTATCCTCATTGCTGCATAGAAGAATTACGTCCTGGAAGCACCGCTAGGTGTACCACCCGCGTCGGCAACTACTCGACAGTTCAGTGTGCCATGCTTTATGGCTTAGAACTGGGACTTCAGCGATGTTTTGAACGTCATGGAGCATATGAGATGTTCCAGGAGTTGAAGTTAATATTTCAAGCAAATGCCCGGATTGAGAGATATGAAGTCTCTAATAAGTTCTATAGCTGCAAGATGGAGGAGAATAGTTCTGTAAGTGAACATATACTCAGAATGTCTGGGTACCACAACCACTTGACTCAACTGGGAGTTAATCTTCCTGATGATAGTGTCATTGATAGAGTTCTTCAATCACTGCCACCAAGCGACAAGAGCTTCGTGATGAACTATAATATGCAAGGGATGGGTAAGACGATTCCTGAGCTCTTCGCAAAGCTAAAGGCCGCGGAGGTAGAAATCAAAAAGGAGCATCAAGTGTTGATGGTCAACAAGACCACCAGTTTCAAGAAAAAGGGTAAAGGGAATAGGGGGAACTTCAAAAAGAACGACAAGCAAGTTGCTACTTGATGAGGACATCAATACAATTGTTACACCCACAGCCCCTGCTGCTATACATACTGGACCAATTACTAGAGCTCGTGCACGCCAACTAAATTACCAGGTACTTTTGTTTCTTGGTAATGATTATAATGTTCATGAGAATATGATGCTGCCTAACTTGGATACATTTGTTTTGCTTACAAATGAAGGGCCTAGCTTGGAGAAGGATGAACATTGGAGCAAGAACAAGCATGGAGATGATGGCATGCGCAAGGGGAACAAGAACGGAGTTACAAGTGATGATTTCAGGACTTTGAAGCCACCATAATGGGTGCATGAAGCCTTGGACGAAATATACAAGATGCCACTTCATAAATTTCGTCCCGAGGCTATTTTAGGTGCTGCGTCACCATATTATTGGGCCAGGCCCACGTAATTTCGAAATACATAAGTATAGGCTATTTTTAGAGTCCGTATGTGTGGGGAAACAAGAGATAGGGTTGATTTCGGACCCCTCCACCAAGGGCCACGAAATTCCCCCCTCTTCCTCCATATATACAGTCCTTAGGGCATCGTTTAGACTTTGGGTTTTGTTTAGATTAAAAGTACGCCATAGCTGCAACTTCGTGTACTTCGTTTGTGTTCAACGACCAGACAAAGGCGTCACAGAACCCCACCTTGATCAATAAAGCTTTCATCTTATATTCGCAATATCCAGATTGCAATCTCAGTTTCTTGCTTGTTCTTCGTTTGCTCGCAAGAAACAGACCCTCGTGGTCAGGTTGATCGTGCTCCGGCGTGGTCAATAACCTCTCGGAGTTGGTTTAGCGATTGCTAAGGCGCGACGTCCTCGCACGTTCGTAGTCGGATCGTCAAAGTCGACTGCCACCAAAGCGATATCCATCATCTCATCGAAAGATGGGACACCTTTGTCTCTATCAAGTGGTATCAGATTTCCAGGTTGCTCGGTGAGATTTTACAGTTTTTCGTAGTTTAGATCGAGTCTGTTCTTCATACCTACAGTCCACGAAAAAGCCACAAAAAAAATTAGGGTTAGTTCATCATATCCGAACCAATCTGAGCCTTTGCATAATCTTTTTAGGGTTTTGCTTTGTTGAATTTGCGGTTGCATCGTCGTGTCTAGTTGTTGGTCTTAGCGTTAGTCTTTTAGAGTTTCGAGTTCTGGTCATAAGTTGTCACGCCGCCACCGCACCATCATCATCGCCCCTGTCACCTACCACCACCGCTCCGAATCCATATCCATATACCACCACCAATCCGTATCCATATACCACCACCGATCCATATCCATATATTACCACCGCTGCCATATACCACCACCGCTGCCATATACCACCATATATCCACCACCAATCCGAGTTCCTTGCATATTAGGTGTGTTTTCGAGATCCATCTAGTTTCCAATTCGTGTTTCCTTGCCGGAGTAGGTTTTGGAAAAAAAAAGTCTGGAAACCACCCTCCGTTTAGGCCCAAAAAATTTCGAAAACGCATTTTTCGAAAAAATTTCTGGCTATCCTATTTTTAGGTGTTTCTGAGTGTTTTGAGACAGGTGCCATTACAGGAAGTTTTTTTTGACCCGTTTTCCAGTTTTTGGGTCCGGGCAGTCGAAAAAATGAAAAAAAAATTGGTCGAAAAAATTTCGTGCCCATCCTGTCAGTTTGACGTAGGAAGAGTTTTGAGACACTCGCCATTATAGTGATTTTTCGGAAAAAAAAAGCAGCGCAAAAAAAAAGAGCGCAAAAAAAAGAGTGAAAAAAATTCCAGAATGTGCTTTTCCCTTGTTTACGTGCAGCGCCGTGATTTTGTTAGTGTTCTAGGCTCGCGTCTCTAGCACGGTCTAGCCTAGGACCAGCACAGTACCGTCATTGAGCGTTTATTCAACTTTGCATCTCTGAATTGATTTTTGCTGACCCCTTTTGCTACCATATTATAAGCCTTCCCAGTTCCACATACATCTACGTCATGCGTTTGACTCTCCCTGGTAATCTCTCTATCCAAGCTTTGAGAGTTTTGACTACAACGGTTGCCGATCACCACCTGCTGCTGGGTAAGAACTGGTAAGAATTTGAGATTTGCTTGACGGGTTTGTGATACACCACCACCACTTCTTAGTAGTCTGTAGGATCATATTCTTGTGTGTTTCTATTTGCTGCTAACCATGGTAGGATCACAAGCCGATGAGACTGATTGGGAGAACCTGACGAACAAACAGCTACATGATAAATTTCAGCAAATGATGTGTGGACAGGTGCAAGATGTGCTAAACAGATTTGAAGAGGCCATGAAGAAGATAGATGGCATGGAGAAGACGTTTGAAACAAAGCTTGATAGCAAGTTTAATGAATTGCTCGCGCGTTTACCACCACCACCGCCGGCTGCACCTATCGCACGGTGCTGTTGTTCCTGTTATTGATGCTTCTTTGGCTCCTGCTACTGCTGCTGCTGGTACCCAGGAGGATGATGAGTATGCGGGCGATAATGAGGATGAGGTTGATCAAAATCAGAACTACGTGCACCCACCAGCACCACCACCAGCAGGTCGACCTCAGGTATATATTCGTAATGGTAGGCCTGCACCACCACCTCAGGTACGAGATGATGTCCATATTCCTAAACTGAATTTGAATATTCCACCATTTGAGGGTAGATATGTTCCTGATATATATCTTACTTGGGAGTTAGAAACTGAACAACGTTTTACATGTTTACAATATCCCGAGGAGAGACGGGTTGCTGCTATTGTTTGTGCTTTAACTAGTTTTGCATGTGTATGGTGGTCTGAACATTGTAGATTATATCCTATTCCAACTACTTGGGCTGCTTTGAAAACTGCTATGCGTACGCGTTGGGTTCCACCATATTATCAGCGTGAATTGCTTCAAAAATTGCAGCGTTGAAGACAAGGGAAAAATTCTGTAGAAGAATATTATCAGGAATTACAAACTGGCATGATTAGATGTGGTATTGTTGAGGAGAATGAAGCTATGCTTGCACGTTTTCTGGGTGGATTAAATAGAGAGATTCAGACCATTCTAGATTATAAGGAGTATACTAATATCACTCGTTTATTCCATCTTGCTTGTAAAGCTGAACGTGAAGTGCAGGATCGACAAGCATTGGCGCAATCTAACTTTTCTGCAGGCCGACCTTCATCATGGACACCGCGTGCATCTTCTACTTCAACTGCACCAGCACCTCAATCAGGGCACACAAGTGATATTATTTGTCGTCGTTGTAAGGGAGGAGGTCATTATGCGAGAGAATGCAAATCTCCGCGTGTGATGATTGCTACCACGGATGGTGGATATGAGTCCGCTAATAACTATGATGAGGAGACTTTGGCTCTTATTACACGTGAAGAACATGGTGGAGATGATTCTGATCATGAGACGCAATACATGGCTCCTGAAGACGCTGACAGGTATGTATGTTTAGTTGCTCAACGTGTTTTGAGTGTGCAGGTCACACAAGCTGAGAAAAATCAGAGGCACAATTTGTTCCATACCAAGGGAGTTGTGAAGGAACGTTCTGTGCGCGTCATAATAGACGGAGGGAGCTGCAACAACTTGGCTAGCATGGAGATGGTGGAGAAGCTTTCTCTCACCACAAGACCACATCCACATCCTTACTACATCCAATGGTTCAACAACAGCGGCAAGGTTAAGGTAACACGTACTATTCGTGTGCATTTTAGTATCTCTACATATGCTAATTATGTTGATTGTGATGTGGTACCTATGCAAGCATGTTCCTTATTACTTGGTAGACCATGGCAATTTGATAAAAAACTCTGTACACCATGGTAGAAACAATCACTATACTCTTGTTCATAAGGATAAAAATATTACTTTGCTTCCTATGACTCCTGATTCCATTTTGAAAGATGATATTAATAGAGCTAATAAAGCAAAACAGGAGAAGAATAAGAGTGAAAATCAGATTGTGGCTAAAGAATTTGAGCAACAAATGAAGCCTAATAATAAACCATCTAGTGTTGCTTCTGAAATTAAATTGAAAAGTGCATGTTTATTTGCCACCAAATCTGATATTGATGAGGTAGATTTCAGCAAATCTGTTTGCTATGCTTTTGTGTGCTAAGAGGCATTATTTTCATTCGAGGACGTGCCTTCCTCTTTGCCTCCTGCTGTCACTAACATTTTGCAGGAGTTCGCTGACGTCTTTCCACAAGACGTGCCACCGGGATTACCGCCTATTCGAGGGATTGAGCATCAGATTGACTTAATTCCCGGTGCTTCACTGCCAAACCGTGCACCATACCGTAACAATCCAGAGGAGACGAAGGAGATTATGCGTCAAGTACAAGAGCTTCTCGACAAAGGTTATATACACGAATCCCTTAGTCCTTGTGCTGTTCCTATTATTCTAGTGCCGAAAAAGGATGGTACATCACGTATGTGTGTTGATTGTAGAGGCATTAATAATATTACTATTCGTTATCGTCATCCTATTCCTAGGCTCGATGATATGCTTGATGAATTGAGTGGCTCTACAATATTCTCCAAAGTTGATTTGCGTAGTGGATACCATCAAATTCGTATGAAATTGGGAGATGAATGGAAAACAGCATTTAAAACTAAGTTTGGATTATATGAGTGGTTAGTCATGCCTTTTGGGTTAACTAATGCACCTAGTACTTTCATGAGATTAATGAACGAAGTTTTACGTGCTTTCATTGGACGATTTGTGGTAGTTTACTTTGATGACATATTGATTTATAGCAGATCTTTGGAAGAACATTTGGAACATTTACGTGCTGTTTTTATTGCTATACGTGATGCACGTTTGTTTGGTAACCTTGGGAAGTGCACCTTTTGCACCGTCCGAGTATCTTTTCTTGGCTATGTTGTTACTCCATAGGGAATTGAAGTTGATAAAGCCAAGATTGAAGCTATTGAGAGTTGGCCGCAGCCCAAAACGGTCACACAAGTGAGGAGTTTTCTTGGCCTCGCTGGATTCTATAGGCGTTTTGTGAGAGATTTCAGCACCATTGCTGCACCTCTCAATGAGCTTACAAAGAAAGATGTGCCTTTTCTTTGGGGTACCGCACAGGAAGAAGCCTTCTCGGTATTGAAAGATAAGTTGACACATGCTCCTTTACTCCAACTTCCTGATTTTAATAAGACTTTTGAGCTTGAATGTGATGCCAGTGGAATTGGATTGGGCGGTGTGTTATTACAAGATGGCAAACCTGTTGCATACTTTTCTGAAAAATTGAGTGGGCCTAGTCTGAATTATTCTACTTATGATAAAGAATTATATGCTCTTGTTCGGACTTCAGAAACATGGCAACATTATTTATGGCCCAAAGAATTTGTTATACATTCTGATCATGAATCTTTGAAACATATTAAAAGTCAAGCTAAACTGAATCGTAGACATGCTAAATGGGTTGAATTCATTGAGACTTTTCCTTATGTCATTAAACACAAGAAGGGAAAAGAAAATGTTATTGCTGATGCATTGTCTCGCCGCTATACTATGCTTTCACAACTTGACTTCAAAATATTTGGTTTGGAGACCATCAAATATCAATATGTGCATGATGCTGATTTTAAAGATGTAATGCAGAATTGTAAAGAAGGAAGAATGTGGAACAAGTTCGTCGTTAACGATGGATTTGTGTTTCGTGCTAACAAGCTATGCATTCCAGCTAGCTCCGTTCGTCTTTTGTTGTTGCAGGAGGCGCATGGAGGAGGATTAATGGGACACTTTGGCGTGAAGAAGACGGAGGACGTACTTGCTACACATTTCTTTTGGCCAAAGATGAGACGGGATGTTGAGCGTTTTATTGCTCGCTGCACTACATGTCAAAAAGCTAAGTCACGACTCAATCCTCATGGTTTATATATGCCTTTGCCTGTACCTAGTGTTCCTTGGGAGGATATATCTATGGACTTTGTTTTAGGTTTACCTCGAACAAAGAAGGGGAGGGATAGCATATTTGTTGTCATGGATAGATTCTCGAAAATGGCACATTTTATACCATGTCATAAAAGCGATGATGCTGTTAATGTTGCTGATTTGTTCTTTCGTGAAATTATTCGCTTGCATGGTGTGCCAAATACTATTGTTTCAGATCGTGATACTAAATTTCTTAGCCACTTTTGGAGATGTTTATGGGCTAAGTTGGGGACTAAACTGCTTTTTAGTACTACTTGTCACCCCCAAACTGATGGACAAACTGAAGTAGTGAATAGAACGTTGTCTACTATGCTTAGGGCTGTTTTGAAGAATAATAAGAAAATGTGGGAGGAATGCTTGCCTCATATTGAATTTGCTTATAATCGTTCATTGCATTCTACTACTAAGATGTGCCCTTTTGAAGTTGTGTATGGTTTCCTAACTCGTGCACCTATTGATTTGTTGGCTCTTCCATCTTCGGAGAAGGTTAATTTTGGTGCTAAACAACATGCTGAATTTATTTTAAAAATGCATGAGTTAACTAAGGAAAACATTGAGCGTATGAATGCTAAATATAAACTTGCTGGAGATAAGGGTAGAAAACATGTTGTGTTTGCACCTGGAGATCTTGTTTGCTTACATTTGCGTAAGGATAGATTTCCTGATTTGCGCAAATCAAAGTTAATGCCACGTGCTGATGGTCCCTTTAAGGTGTTAGAGAAAATAAATGATAATTCATATAAACTTGAGCTGCCTGCAGATTTTGGGGTTAGTCCCACTTTTAACATTGCAGATTTGAAGCCTTATTTGGGTGAGGAAGATGAACTTCCGTCGAGGACGACTTCATTTCAAGAAGGGGAGGATGATGAGGACATCAATACAATTGTTACACTCATAGCCCCTGCTGCTATACATACTGGACCAATTACTAGAGCTCGTGCACGCCAACTAAATTACCAGGTACTTTCGTTTCTTGGTAATGATTCTAATGTTCATGAGAATATGATGCTGCCTAAATTGGATACATTTGTTTTGCTTACAAATGAAGGGCCTAGCTTGGAGAAGGATCAACATTGGAGCAAGAACAAGCATGGAGATGATGGCATGTGCATGGGGAACAAGAACAGAGTTACAAGTGATGATTTCAGGACTTTGAAGCCACCATAATGGGTGCATGAAGCCTTGGACGAAATATACAAGATGCCACTTCATAAATTTCGTCCCGAGGCTATTTTAGGTGCTGCGTCACCTTATTATTGGGCCAGGCCCATGTAATTTCGAAATACATAAGTATAGTGATGAGGACATGACTACCTTGGATATGACCAAAAATATTGCATACATGCATATTTGTCAGGTGATTTCTAATGCAAACTATTCAATAATCTATTTATGTTATCCAGAACAAAAATACTTCACACACTTTTGTGTTTTGTCTAATTGCAGGTGTATGGGACATTTGTACAATCCACATATGACGACAAGGGAAAAGGAGATGTTTAGGTTGTGTTCAAAAAGTCCTCTCACGTCACTTTTGGGCCAAGAGAAGATAGAGTCCAAGTCTCTCACATTCTAGATTCAGATTCGGACTGCACAGACATACCTGACTCAAAACGCCAACAACTTTTTCATACGGACTCCGAATTGGGTGATTCTTTTTTTGTTGGAAACTAGATTTCATGATCTTTCCAACCCAATTGGATTCACCTTCAAATTCGTCCGGAGCGTTGAGTTACGGACGAAATAATCTGACGTTGCAGCAGAATCCGAGTCAAACTACAAGCCCAAAGGTGTTGCATCACCTCCACTTGGGCCCATGAGCCTTGTACGACTTAGGGTTAGTTTTAGGCTGCCTTGGGACGTCCTCCCACCTCCTTGGCCGCCACCCCTTGCTCCCTTGGGATTTGGTTAGTTAAAAGTTAGCCACTGCAACTTCGTGTACTTTGTTTGTGTCCAACGACCAGACCAAGACCGCTTACGGATCCCCACCATTATCAATACCTCATATATATTTGCAATATTCAGATTGCTTTATCATATTCTTGCTCGTTCTTCGATTGCTTGCAGGAATAGACCTTCGTGGTCAGCTGACCGTGCTTCCGGCATCGTCAGTAACGTCAGGAGATTGGTTTAGCGATTGCTCAGGCGCAACGTCGTGCACGTTTGTAGTCGGATCGTCAAAGTCGTCTCCACCAAAGCGATAGTTATCATCTCATCGAAAGATCGGGACACCCTCGCCTCTATCAAGTGGTATCAGTTTTCAGGTTGCTCGGTGAGAATTTCTAGTTTTCTTAGATTAGATTTATTTTCTTACCTATTGTCCAAGAAAAAGCCACAAAAAAGAGTTAGATCTATTCATCCTTGGTCCAAGCCAGTCTGAGCCTTTGCAATTTTTTTTTCATTGCTTGCATAGTTGAATTATCGGTTGCATCGTCGTGTCGAGTTGCTGGTCTTAGTGTCTAGTTCGTTTAGAGTTTCGAGTTCTGTTCACATTAGTCACGCCACCGCTGCATCATTATCTCTTCCGCTGTCCACCACCCATCCATCAATTTCCACCACGTGCTACCCACCATTCATTGTCATAATAATAGTTGAGATCGTTCACATCTTCACTTGATCCAATCTGCATCTTATCTAGTTTGTTTTGGAAAGAGGGAGAAAAAAAGAGAGAAAAAAAACGAGAGAAAAAAAAGGTGTGAGGAGAAAAAAGAGAGAAGAAAAAAAAAACAAAATTCGGATTTTTTTAGACTCAATCTCGTAGTTGAATTCGGATTGGAATCTGTTTTGTGCACTGTTCAGTAAAACAGGCATAACTTCCTCATACGAAGTCCGTTTTGCCTCCGCGAGTACTCAAACGAAATCTAGCGACGAGCCGCATCTAAATAGTTGAAGAATCAAGTTCAATGTTTGGCACCTCAAAATCGGCTTCTAAATAGGTCTTTTTGCCCTCCGAAGTTCATGAACAGAGCTTATTCCAGTTTTTCAGGACAATTTTTGAATTTTTTGACTCCTCATATCAACTCGGAATTGAGTGATTCCTTTTGTGTTTGAAAGCTTGAGTCAATACCATTCTTGAAAAAAAAAACAAAAAAATCGGCACAAACTTTTTCAGAGAAAAGTTGGAGACGAAGTTGTTGATATATCCTGCTTGGCTGTTGTTTCACATCATTATCTTTACTGCCGTTGTGATCTTCACTTATATCTTGCTAGCCAGAGCTACTTAGTATCCTTCATTGATGCTAGTTGTGCTACGACGTGACCTCATTAGTGTTCTAGGCTCGCGTCTCTAGTTCGGTCTAGCCTAGGACCAGCATAGTACCGTCGTTGAACATTTATTCAACATTGCATCTCTGAATTGATTATTGTTAATCTTTTGCTACCATATATAGCCAACCCAGCTCCACATATTTCTACACCGTGTATACGCATGTTCCCCTGGCAATCGCTTTACACAATCTTCGGAGTTATTTGACACCGCTAGTTGCCTCTCACCACCTGCTGCATGGTAAGAACTTGTAAGATATTGATATTTGCTTTACTGTGAGCACTTTACAACCACATCCTAGTAGTTCATAGGAACATTATTCTTGAATTTTGGTTCTTGTTTCTACTAATCATGACAGGTTCCAGAGATAGAAGTTCTTGGACGACGGACACATCTTCACCATCACGAGAGTTGGGACAACACACACAAGCATATGGTCAGGTTATCTCTTTACCATCATTTGAGGGTAGATTTAATCCTGCTATTTATCTAGCTTGGGAGCTTGAAGTAGAACAAGTTTTTAGTCACCATGATTTTTCTGAACTTGAGAGAGTACGAGCTACCATTAGAGCATTTACTGGTTTTGCTTCTATTTGGTGGAGTGTACATTGTAAGAAAAACATTGATAACCAACCCACAACTTGGAAAGTTTTGAAAGCTGTAATGAGACAACAATTTTTTCCTCCTTACTATCGTCGTGAATTGCATCGCAAATTGGAGCAATTAAAACAAGGCAGTAACACTGTTCATGCTTACTACCAAGGGTTCAAATCTTATATGCATCATCGTGACATAGAAGAATCTGAGGATGATACACTGAATAGATTTTTTGGTGGTTTGAATCATGATATTCAGGCAAGATTTCAGTATATTTCTCATTGCATTACAGGAGGATGCATTGGGTGACTACAACAACTACTATTCCAGTTCATGCTCACAATCGCCGGTTGGTTACTCCACTATTGCACCTACTAGAGCAGCCCCACCTCAGATTCTGAGCACAATATCATCTCAAGAGTATGCTACATTGTCAACGTCCATACCTACATCAGCTACGTCTCTGCGAGGTAACAGTAAAGGTATTGATCCTTAATCTGTTTGTCCTATTCATGTTTACTTACAGAAAACAAACGTTTGTTCCTTAATCTGTTCGTCGTTTTTCTTTTTCTCAGATTTTCCGCGATTATTTCTGATCGTGATTTCCGATCCGATTTTTGTTCTAGTATAACTTTTCGCTCGTTTATCGGAATCAGGCGATTCAAGCGCCTGGATTTTCATCTCGAAAACCTCTTTCCCTTTAACCAACCCAAACAAGTTTTTGCTTCTGTAAAATTTGACCTAGATCCAGAATAGTAAACGAAGGTTGTTTCTTTCGCCGTTTGACTTTCCGTGTTTCGTTCGATTTGATTCTTTTTGCAAACCAGAGTTCTTAAGTTGAACTTTCTGGTTAGCTCTCTTATTTGAGTTTTACCCGTGCATTAGATAATTGCTTATTGTATGCTTGTTTTGCGATAGAGTACCTGGAGTACGCCGCTTGCTACTTTGAATCGCTAGGTTTCGGGATCATCAGCAAGGCAAGTAACACTTTGATCATACCTCCTACTACCCAGTTTTTATTGCATTAGATCAATACTCAAACATTGCATGATTAGGATCTAATCAAATTGTGGGTTTTGGGGAGTAGATGAGGTAGAACCTATTACCTGTTTTACTATCAAACACTTGGGAGTTACTTCTACGTTTGCTTATATTGCCATGCTATGCTAGTAGACGTGGATTGGGTGAGTGTATCCATGACCGATGTGAGAGTGATAATTTAATGGTTTATTTAAGGTGGCAACTTAAACACACATCTGGGTGGATTGAGGCACCTGGGTATTTGAGCGATTGCCTGTTTTTCTTTTGGACCGCCACCCAGGCTCAAAGGGATCATGAGATTATTCATACTAGAAACTTCCTTATGCAGCCACAAGCTACTATGGGCTCTAGCATAGTTGACTAAGTCGTGCGAACTCTTACAGTGGTAGACTAGCAGATGTAGGGGATGTAGGTTGGTACGGTCTACCCGTTCGTAAGGTGCTAGCGCTTCTGAAAGACTATGTCTCGGTCATCCGTTTCTCAAACATCATGTAGTGCGAGAATCCCAATGGAGGAGATCGAGTCTTGTGGGGAAAAGTGCGCAAACCTCTGCAGAGTGTATAAACTAATCATGGTTAGCCGTGTCCCCAGTTATGGACAGCTTGAGTATCTAGTACTTGGATTATCATGTGAATCTCATCATGTTACTCTAATTAATATTGTTGGGTTTTATATATGATGCTTAATTGGGATTGAGAGGGTGTCTACACTCTCAATGTTTAACAACTACGATGATAGTTAAATAAAATTTATTCCATTGCAGTAGGAAAAAAATGGCTTTACGCAAAAACTGTAACCATAGTGCTTTCCACCAGCCAAATACGCATGTAGTTTAGCCTTATTATTCCATTGCTCTCTGTGTGTTACATTGCCAGGATATTCCATGTGCTGACCCGTTTCAGGCTGCAACGTTCATATTGCAGACTTCTCAGACGACGAGTAAGGTGCCTTTAGGTCGTGGTTCTATACTCAGTGATGCCGTTGGAGTTGATGGACTCACTTATCTTCCAAGCCTTCCGTTGTTAATGTTATTAGATGGCCTTAAGCCATATTCATTGTAATAAGTTCTCTTTTGAGACATTCGATGTAATATGTGTGTGATTGCTACTCTGTTATAAATCCTTCAAGTACTGTGCGTGTCAGCATTACTGATCCAGGGATGACACTGAAGCACAGAGATCAGACCGTTTGAGGTCTGGTCGCTACAAGATGGTATCAGAGCACACGCTGACTATAGGACACGACCACTAGCTAAAGCCCTAGATCACTACTCACTCTTCTTAGTCTGACTCCTCATATTTTCTACTCTTTTGTGGGCGCCGAGATGAGCACTTGGAGATGATCAGCACCAAGAAGGATAGATCAATCGCAGCTTTTATCCAGGAGCTAAACCAGCACATTCGACGTCAGGAGAACCAGATGTGCGCAGACATGATAGATCTGAAGAAGGCGAGGACAAGAATCACGGAGCTAGAAGAAGAAGTCAAGGCTACACGTGAAGATTATATGGAGGAAATCAAAGTATTAGTGGAGAAGAATGACGACCTGATCAAGAAGATCGGAATACTCATCGGAGGCCCTACACCAGTAGAACAAGACGAAGAACCCAAGGAGATTCACCCAGAAGACTACATCATCATCGACGACACCGACTCGGACCCAGACGATAGCAATGATGACTATGTTGATGAAGCTGGAGCAGATATCATGGAGTCTGCAACCGAAGAATATTTCTAGTAGACCACCCCATCAGTAGTAGTATTCCACCATGTAAATATAGTAGTCCGAGCACTTTTGCGATAGTTAGACCGATTGTATGCCTTTGTTTGATTGAATGAAGTGATATTGTTTGCTTTTGCCTCATTTGCATATGGGTAGTGTTTTCTCTCTAGACCTCATTCTATTCTTAAATCTCATCTTTTCTAAACCCATCAGATGCCTCCGAGATGTGACAATGGATTTGCTTTCCCACTGGAGCTCACTCAGTTGATCCAGTAGCAGAATACGTGGATGCAGTTGCTAGTCCAGAATCAGAATCAGGGGAACAACAACAACAACCCACCACCACCACCACCTATTGATCACTTAACCCATTTTCTTAGGCTGAATCAGCCGGTGTTCTCCAGTAGCACCGAGCCGATAGTAGCAGATGATTGGCTCTGCAAGATTGGAAGGGAGTTAACCACTACATGATGTACTGATGCTGAGAAGGTGCGCTTTGCCGCACATCAGTTGGATGGACCAGCAACATCATGGTGGGAGAATTACACTGTCACCTACCCTATAGCCACGGTGACATGGGATCAGTTTCAGCAGGCTTTCCGTGTTGCCCATGTTTCAGCAGGAGCTATGGCCATGAAGAAGCGTGAGTTTCGCAACTTACACCAAGGAGGACGGACCGTTGGCCAGTATGTGGATGACTTTAGTAAACTAGCACGTTATGCCCCAGATGATGTTGCTACGGATGCCGCTAAGCAGGAGAAGTTTCTAGAAGGATTGAATGATGAGTTGAGCATGCAGTTGATGGTAGCAAGCTTCAACAACTACCAGGAGTTGGTAGATCGTGCTCTGATGATTGAAGGGAAGCAGCAGCAAATTGAGAACCGCAAGAGGAAGTATGGACAAGGGAAGTACAATTCTGGATCTCAGCAGAAGCTGCGTTTTACCCCTAGACCGGGAGGACCTTTTCAGCATACCCATGGAGGAGGTAGCTCGCACAATCATAATGGCCCCAAGAATGGTAATGGGAATGGAGGAAGCAACGACCGAAACCGTGCCAACCCGTCAACCCTAGCTAAGAGAGACCTGAGCCAAGTCACTTGCTTTAAGTGTCAGAAGACCGGACATTATGCCAATGAATGTCCTGAAGCCCAGAATGGAAGTGGAAATGGAAGCTCCAGGAAGAAGCCGAGCCCTTTCAACAGGGGATAGGTGAACCACGTTAGCGTGGAGGAGGTTGAAGCTCAGCCAGATGCAGCAATAGGTAAGTTTTTGGTTAAGTCATTTACTGCACTTGTTCTTTTTGATACTGGTGCATCGCATTCATACATATCAAGGGGATTTTTGGATAAGTATAAACTGCCAACCCAAGCCCTTAGGTCACCCATGTTAGTAACCTCGCCTGGAGCAGAGTATATGGCCAGTCTATGGTGTGATCGGTTACCATTAAGGATTGGTAACTGTGTATTTCCCTCGGACCTAATAGTATTGGAATCTCAAGTGATAGAGGCTAAGGTGTCCCGATGTTTCGATGAGATGGTGGCTATCGTTTTCTGTGGGAGTCGACCTTGACGATCCGACTACGAACGTGCGAGACGTCGCGCCTTAGCAATCGCTAAACCAACTTCCGAGGGTTATTGACCACGCCGGAGCACGATCAACCTGACCACGAGGGTCTGTTTCCTGCGAGCAAACGAAGAACAAGCAAGAAACTGAGATTGCAATCGGGATATTGCGAATATAAGATGAAAACTTTGTTGATAAGGGTGGGGTTCTGTGATGTCTTGGTCTGGTCGTTGGACACAAACGAAGTACGCGAAGTTGCAGCTATGGCGAACATTTAATCTAAACAAAACCCAAAGTCTAAACGACGCCCTAAGGGCTGTATATATGGAGGAAGAGGGGGGAATTTCGTGGCCCTTGAGGGTGGGGTCCGAAACCAACCCTAACTCTTGTTTCCCCACACATACGGACTCTAAAAATAGCCTATACTTAAGTATTTCGAAATTACATGGGCCTGGCCCATTAATAAGGTGACGCAACACCTAGAATAGCCTATGGACGTATATTATGAAGTGGCATCTTGTATATTTCGCCCAAGGCTTCATGCACTCCTTATGGCAGCTTCAAAGTCCTGAAATCATCACTTGTAACTCCGTTCTTGATCCCCTTGCGCATGCTATCAACTCCATGCGTGTTCTTGCTCCAATGTTCATCCTTCTCCAAGCTAGGCCCTTCACTTGTAAGCAAAACAAATGTATCCAATTTAGGCAGCATCATAATCTCATGAACATTAGAATCATTACCAAGAAACGAAAGTACCTGGTAATTTAATTGGCGTGCGCGAGCTCTAGTAATTGGTCCAGTATATGTAATAGTAGGGGCTGTGGGCGTAACAATGGTATTGATGTCCTCATCATCCTCCCCTTCTTGAAATGAAGTCGTCCTCGACGGAAGCGCATCTTCCTCACCCAAATAAGGCTTCAAATCTGCAATGTTAAAAGTGGGACTAACCCCAAAATCTACAGGTAGCTCAAGTTTATATGATTATCATTTATTTTCTCTAACACCTTAAAAGGACCATCAACACGTGGCATTAGCTTTGATTTGCGCAGATTAGGAAATCTATCTTTACGCAAATGTAACCAAACAAGATCTCCAGGCGCAAACACAACATGTTTTCTACCCTTATCTCCAGCAAGTTTATATTTAGCATTCATACGCTCAATGATTTCCTTAGTTAACTCATGCATTTTTAAAATCAATTCAGAACATTCTTTAGCATCAAAATTAACCTTCTCTGAAGATGGAAGAGGCAACAAATCAATAGGTGCACGAGGTAGGAAACCATACACAATTTCAAAAAGGCACATCTTAGTAGTAGAATGCAATGAACGATTATAAGCAAATTCAATATGAGGCAAGCATTCTTCCCACATTTTCTTGTTATTCTTCAAAACAGCCCTAAGCATAGTAGACAATGTTCTATTGACTACTTCAGTTTGTCCATCAGTTTGGGGGTGATAAGTAGTACTAAAAAGCAGCTTAGTCCCCAACTTAGCCCATAAACTTCTCCAAAAGTGGCTAAGAAATTTAGTATCACGATCTGAAACAATAGTATTTGGCACACCATGTAAGCGAATAATTTCACGAAAGAACAAATCAGCAACATTAACAGCATCATCGCTTTTATGACATGGTATAAAGTGTGCCATTTTCGAGAACCTATCCACGACAACAAATATGCTATCCCTCCCCTTCTTTGTTCGAGGTAAACCTAAAACAAAGTCCATAGATATATCCTCCCAAGGAACACTAGGTACAGGCAAAGGCATATATAAACCATGAGGATTGAGTCGTGACTTAGCTCTTTGACATGTAGTGCAGCGAGCAATAAAACGCTCAACATCCCGTCTAGGGATGGGAATGGGTCGGGTTTGGGGCGGGTGGAGCTGGTCCAAATCCAACCCATGACCCATCTTCCTACCCTCTACCCATCCACCAAATTATCCATGGGCACAACTTGTGCCCATGCCCAAACCCGCTGGATACCCACATACCCTTGGAGCTCCATGGGCATAGAAAAGCCCGCATGAAGCCTTCCCAAATATCAAATCAACTCATCATCATTCACTCACAAATGACAACATAAGCTACATGCATAAGTAGGTAACAAGTAATAAGATGAGTCCTTAAGTGTGACATACCAGAGGTTGATTATGTAGCATATAACTCATGGCACAAGTTGCATATTGCCTGCCATTTCCCATCGATTCGCTCTTTCTACTATCACTGGCATATGACCCAACATGTCATACGGGTATCCATTGGATATCCATGGAGCACAAACTATAACCATGCCCAACTCGGCTGTTCGTGAGTATCCATATCCACGGACCCATGGGCAGAAATATGCTCCGTACCCTTGCCCAACTGGGTCGGGTATCCATGGGTATCCAAATCCATGAATAAAATTACCATCCCTAATCCCGTCTCATCTTTGGCCAAAAGAAATGTGTAGCAAGTATATCCTCCGTCTTCTTGACGCCAAAGTGTCCCATTAATCCTCCTCCATGCGCCTCCTGCAACAACAAAAGACGAACGAAGCTAGCTGGAATGCATAGCTTGTTAGCAAGAAACACAAATCCATCGTTAAGAACGAACTTGTTCCAAGTTCTCCCTTCCTTACAATTCTGCAATACATCTTTAAATTCAGCATCATGAACATATTGATCTTTGATTGATGAGGACATCAATACCATTGTTACACCCACAGCCCCTGCTGCTATACATACTGGACCAATTACTAGAGCTCGCGCACGCCAACTAAATTACCAGGTACTTTCGTTTCTTGGTAATGATTCTAATGTTCATGAGAATATGATGCTGCCTAAATTGGATACATTTGTTTTGCTTACAAATGAAGGGCCTAGCTTGGAGAAGGATGAACATTGGAGCAAGAGAAAGCATGGAGATGATGTCATGCGCAAGGGGAACAAGAACAGAGTTACGAGTGATGATTTCAGGTCTTTGAAGCCACCATAACGAGTGCATGAAGCCTTGGACGAAATATACAAGATGCCACTTCATAAATTTTGTCCAGAGGCTATTATAGGTGTTGCGTCACCTTTTTATTGGGCCAGTTCCATGTAATTTCGAAATACATTAGTATAGGCTATTTTTAGAGTCCGTATGTATGGGGAAACAAGAGATAGGGTTGATTTCGGACCCCTCCACCAAGGGCCACGAAATTCCCCCTCTCTTCCTCCATATATACAGCCCTTAGGGAACCATTTAGACTTTGGGTTTTGTTTAGATTAAAGTTCGCCATAGCTGCAACTTCGCGTACTTCGTTTGTGTTCAACGACCAGACAAAGGCGTCACAGAACCCCACCTTGATCAATAAAGCTTTCATCTTATATTCGCAATATCCAGATTGCAATCTCAGATTCTTGCTTGTTCTTCGTTTGCTTGCAGGAAACAGACCCTCGTGGTCAGGTTGAACGTGCTCCGGCGTGGTCAATAACCTCTCGGAGTTGGTTTAGCGATTGCTAAGGCGCGACGTCCTTGCACGTTCGTAGTCGGATCGTCAAAGTCGACTGCCACCAAAGCGATATCCATCATCTCATCGAAAGACGGGACACCTTTGCCTCTATCAAGTGGTATCAGATTTCCAGGTTGCTCGGTGAGATTTTATAGTTTTTCGTAGTTTAGATCGAGTCTGTTCTTCATACCTACAGTCCACGAAAAAGCCACAAAAAAATTAGGGTTAGTTCATCATATCCGAACCAATCTGAGCCTTTGCATAATCTTTTTAGGGTTTTGCTTTGTTGAATTTGCGGTTGCATCGTCGTGTCTAGTTGCTGGTCTTAGAGTCTAGTCTTTTAGAGTTTCGAGTTCTGGTCATAAGTTGTCACACCGCCGCCGCACCATCATCATCGCCCCTGCCATCTACCACCGCCGCTTATCCGCCACCGCTTCAAATCCATATCCATATACCACCACCGCTGTCATATACCACCACCGCTGCCATCTACTACCATATATCCACCACCAATCCGAGTTCTTGTCATATTAGGTTTGTTTTCGAGATCCATCTAGATTCCGATTCGTGTTTCCTTGCCGGAGTAGGTTTCGGAAAAAAAAACGCACTTGTCGAAAAAAGTTCTGGCTATCCTGTTTTTAGGTGTTTCTAAGCATTTTGAGACAGTCGCAGTTATAGAAAGTTTTTTTTTGACCCGTTTCCAGTTTTTGGGTCCGGGCAGTCGAAAAAAAAAATTTGTCAACAAAAAATTTCGTGCCCATCCTGTCAGTTTGACCTGGGAAGAGTTTTGAGACACTCGCCATTATAGTGATTTTTCGCAAAAAAAAGAGCGCAAAAAAAAAGCAGCGCAAAAAAAAGAGCGAAAAAAAATCCAGAGTGTGCTTTTCCCTTGTTTACGTGCCGCGCCGTGATTTTGTTGGTGTTCTAGGCTCGCGTCTCTAGCACAGTCTAGCCTAGGACCAGCACAGTACCGTCGTTGAGCGTTTATTCAACTTTGCATCTCTGAATTGATTATTGCTGACCCGTTTTGCTACCATATTATAAGCCTTCCCAGCTCCACATACATCTACGTCGTGCGTTTGACTCTCCCTGGTAATCGCTCTATCCAAGCTTTGAGAGTTTTTGATGACAACGGTTGCCGATCACCGCCTGCTGCTGGATAAGAACTGGTAAGAATTTGAGATTTGCTTGACGGATTTGTGACACCCACCACCACTTCTTAGTAGTCTGTAGGATCATATTCTTGTGTGTTTCTATTTGCTGCTAACCATGGTAGGATCACAAGCTGATGAGACTGATTGGGAGAACCTGACGAACAAACAACTACATGATAAATTTCAGCAAATGATGAGTGGACAGGTGCAAGATGTGCTAAACAGATTTGAAGAGGCCATGGAGAAGATAGATGGCATGGAGAAGATGTTCGAAACAAAGGTCGATAACAAGTTTAATGAATTGCTCGCGCGTCTTCCACCACCACCACCCGCTGCACCTAACGCACCTCTCCAACAACAACAACAACGCTTCCTTCAGAATCAGTATGGACGAGCGAAGCGTGTTCCTATTGAGGATGGCCAAACTTCTGGTTCTGCTGTTCATGTTGTTGATGCTTCTTTGGCTCCTGCTATTGCTGCTGCTGGTACCCAGGAGGATGATGAGTATGCGGGCGATTATGAGGATGAGGTTGATCAAAATCAGCACTACGTGCAGCCACCTGCACCACCACCAGCAGGTCGACCTCAGGTATATATTCGTAATGGTAGGCCTACACCTCCACCTCAGGTACGAGATGATGTCCATATTCCTAAACTGAAATTGAATATTCAACCATTTGAGGGTAGATATGTTCCTGATATATATCTTACTTGGGAGTTAGAAACTGAACAACGTTTTACATGTTTACAATATCCCGAGGAGAGACGGGTTGCTGCTGCTGTTTGTGCTTTCACTAGTTTTGCATGTGTATGGTGGTCTGAACATTGTAGATTATATCCTATTCCAACTACTTGGGCTGCTTTGAAAACTGCTATGCGTACTCGTTGGGTTCCACCATATTATCAACGTGAATTGCTTCAAAAATTACAGCGCTTAAGACAAGGAAAAAATTCTGTAGAATAATATTATCAGGAATTACAAACTGGCATGATTAGATGGTATTGTTGAGGAGAATGAAGCTATGCTTGCACGTTTTCTGGGTGGATTAAATAGAGAGATTCAGACCATTCTAGACTATAAGGAGTATACTAATATCACTCGTTTATTCCATCTTGCTTGTAAAGATGAACGTGAAGTGCAGGATCGACAAGCATTGGCGCGAACTAACTTTTCTGCGGGCCGACCTTCATCATGGACACCGCGTGCATCTTCTACTTCAACTGCACCAGTACCTCAATCAGGTGCCTCCTCTAGTCGTGATACAAGAAAACAGGCACAACCACCATTATCTGCCAAGAGCGCACCTGCTGGGCCTGCACAGAGTTCTTCTTCTTCCATGGCATCAACAGGGCACACAAGTGATATTATTTGTCGTCGTTGTAAGGGAGGAGGTCATTATGCGAGAGAATGCAAATCTCCGCGTGTGATGATTGCTATCGCGATGGTGGATATGAGTCCGCTAGTGACTATGATGAGGAGACTTTGGCTCTTATTACACGTGAAGAACATGGTGGAGATGATTCTGATCATGAGATGCAATACATGGCTGCTGAAGACGCTGAGAGGTATGAATGTTTAGTTGCTCAACGTGTTTTGAGTGTGCAGGTCACACAAGCTGAGCAAAATGAGAGGCACAATTTGTTCCATACCAAGGGAGTTGTGAAAGAACGTTCTGTGCGCGTCATCATAGATGGAGGGAGCTGCAACAACTTGGCTAGCATGGAGATGGTGGAGAAGCTTTCTCTCACCACAAGACCACATCCACATCCTTACTACATCCAATGGTTCAACAACAGCGGCAAGGTTAAGGTAACACGTACTATTCGTGTGCATTTTAGTATCTCTACATATGTTGATTATGTTGATTGTGATGTGGTACCTATGCAAGCATGTTCCTTATTACTTGGTAGACCATAGCAATTTGATAAAAACTCTGTACACCATGGTAGAAACAATCACTATACTCTTGTTCATAAGGATAAAAATATTACTTTGCTTCCTATGACTCCTGATTCCATTTTGAAAGATGATATTAATAGAGCTAATAAAGCAAAACAGGAGAAGAATAAGAGTGAAAATCAGATTGTGGCAAAAGAATTTGAGCAACAAATGAAGCCTAATCATAAACCATCTAGTGTTGCTTCTGAAATTAAATTGAAAAGTGCATGTTTATTTGCCACCAAATCTGATATTGATGAGATAGATTTCAGCAAATCTGTTTGCTATGCTTTTGTGTGCAAAGAGGCATTATTTTCATTCGAGGACGTGCCTTCCTCTTTGCCTCCTGCTGTCACTAACATTTTGCAGGAGTTCGCTGACGTCTTTCCACAAGACGTGCCACCGGGATTACCGCCTATTCGAGGGATTGAGCATCAGATTGACTTAATTCCCGGTGCTTCACTGCCAAACCGTGCACCATACCGTACCAATCCAGAGGAGACGAAGGAGATTATGCGTCAAGTACAAGAACTTCTCGACAAAGGTTATATACGCGAATCCCTTAGTCCTTGTGCTGTTCCTATTATTCTAGTGCCGAAGAAGGATGGTACATCACGTATGTGTGTTGATTGTAGAGGCATTAATAATATTACTATTCGTTATCGTCATCCTATTCCTAGGCTAGATGATATGCTTGATGAATTGAGTGGCTCTACAATATTCTCCAAAGTTGATTTGCGTAGTGGATACCATCAAATTCGTATGAAATTGGGAGATGAATGGAAAACAGCATTTAAAACTAAGTTTGGATTATATGAGTGGTTAGTCATGCCTTTTGGGTTAACTAATGCACCTAGTACTTTCATGAGATTAATGAACGAAGTTTTACGTGCTTTCATTGGACGATTTGTGGTAGTTTACTTTGATGACATATTGATTTATAGCAGATCTTTGGAAGAACATTTGGAACATTTATGTGCTGTTTTTATTGCTCTACGTGATGCACGTTTGTTTGGTAACCTTGGGAAGTGCACCTTTTGCACCGACCGAGTATCTTTTTTGGCTATGTTGTTACTCCACAGGGAATTGAAGTTGATAAAGCCAAGATTGAAGCTATTGAGAGTTGGCCGCAGCCCAAAACGGTCACACAAGTGAGGAGTTTTCTTGGCCTCGTTGGATTCTATAGGTGTTTTGTGAGAGATTTCAGCACCATTGTTCCCCCTCTCAATGAGCTTACAAAGAAAGATGTGTCTTTTCTTTGGGGTACCGCACAGGAAGAAGCCTTCACGGTATTGAAAGATAAGTTGACACATGCTCCTTTACTCCAACTTCCTGATTTTAATAAGACTTTTGAGCTTGAATGTGATGCTAGTGGAATTGGATTAGGAGGTGTGTTATTACAAGATGGCAAACCTGTTGCATACTTTTCTGAAAAATTGAGTGGGCCTAGTCTGAATTATTCTACTTATGATAAAGAATTATATGCTCTTGTTCGGACTTTAGAAACATGGCAACATTATTTATGGCCCAAAGAATTTGTTATACATTCTGATCATGAATCTTTGAAACATATTAAAAGTCAAGCTAAACTGAATCGTAGACATGCTAAATGGGTTGAATTCATTGAGACTTTCCCTTATGTCATTAAACACAAGAAGGGAAAAGAAAATGTTATTGCCGATGCTTTGTCTCGTTGCTATATTATGCTTTCAAAACGTGACTTCAAAATATTTGGTTTGGAGACCATCACAGATCAATATGTGCATGATGCTGATTTTAAAGATGTAATGCAGAATTGTAAAGAAGGAAGAATGTGGAACAAGTTTGTCGTTAACGATGGATTTGTGTTTCTGCTAACAAGCTATGCATTCCAGCTAGCTCCGTTCGTCTTTTGTTGTTGCAGGAGGCGCATGGAGGAGGATTAATGGGACACTTTGGCATGAAGAAGACGGAGGACGTACTTGCTACACATTTCTTTTGGCCAAAGATGAGACGGGATGCTGAGCGTTTTATTGCTCGCTGCACTACATGTCAAAAAGCTAAGTCACGACTCAATCCTCATGGTTTATATATGCCTTTGCCTGTACCTAGTGTTCCTTGAGAGGATATATCTATGGACTTTGTTTTAGGTTTACCTCGAACAAAGAAGGGGAGGGATAGCATATTTGTTGTCGTGGATAGATTCTCGAAAATGGCACACTTTATACCATGTCACAAAAGCGATGATGCTGTTAATGTTACTGATTTGTTCTTTCGTGAAATTATTCGCTTGCATGGTGTGCCGAATACTATTGTTTCAGATCGTGATACTAAATTTCTTAGCCACTTTTGGAGATGTTTATGGGCTAAGTTGGGGACTAAGCTGCTTTTTAGTATTACTTGTCACCCCCAAACTGATGGACAAACTGAAGTAGTCAATAGAACATTGTCTACTATGCTTAGGGCTGTTTTGAAGAATAATAAGAAAATGTGGGAGGAATGCTTGCCTCATATTGAATTTGCTTATAATCGTTCATTGCATTCTACTACTAAGATGTGCCCTTTTGAAGTTGTGTATGGTTTCCTACCTCGTGCACCTATTGATTTGTTGCCTCTTCCATCTTCAGAGAAAGTTAATTTTGATGCTAAACAACGTGCTGAATTGATTTTAAAAATGCATGAGTTAACTAAGGAAAACATTGAGCGTATGAATGCTAAATATAAACTTGCTGGAGATAAGGGTAGAAAACATGTTGTGTTTGCACCTGGAGATCTTGTTTGGTTACATTTGCGTAAGGATAGATTTCCTGATTTGCGCAAATCAAAGTTAATGCCACGTGCTGATGGTCCCTTTAAGGTGTTAGAGAAAATAAATGATAATGCATATAAACTTGAGCTGCCTGCAGATTTTGGGGTTAGTCCCACTTTTAACATTGCAGATTTGAAGCCTTATTTGGGTGAGGAAGATGAACTTCCGTCGAGGATGACTTCATTTCAAGAAGGGGAGGATGATGAGGACATCAATACAATTGTTACACCCATAGCCCCTGCTGCTATACATACTGGACCAATTACTAGAGCTCGCGCACGCCAACTAAATTACCAGGTACTTTCGTTTCTTGGTAATGATTCTAATGTTCATGAGAATATGATGCTGCCTAAATTGGATACATTTGTTTTGCGTACAAATGAAGGGCCTAGCTTGGAGAAGGATGAACATTGGAGCAAGAGAAAGCATGGAGATGATGTCATGCGCAAGGGGAACAAGAACGGAGTTACGAGTGATGATTTCAGGTCTTTGAAGCCACCATAACGAGTGCATGAAGCCTTGGACGAAATATACAAGATGCCACTTCATAAATTTCGTCCAGAGGCTATTATAGGTGCTGCGTCACCTTTTTATTGGGCAAGTTCCATGTAATTTCGAAATACATTAGTATAGGCTATTTTTAGAGTTCGTATGTATGGGGAAACAAGAGATAGGGTTGATTTCGGACCCCTCCACCAAGGGCCACGAAATTCCCCCTCTCTTCCTCCATATATAGAGCCCTTAGGGCACCATTTAGACTTTGGGTTTAGTTTAGATTAAAGTTCGCCATAGCTGCAACTTCGCGTACTTCGTTTGTGTTCAACGACCAGACAAAGGCGTCACAGAACCCCACCTTGATCAATAAAGCTTTCATCTTATATTCGCAATATCCAGATTGCAATCTCAGATTCTTGCTTGTTCTTCGTTTGCTTGCCGGAAACAGACCCTCGTGGTCAGGTTGATCGTGCTCCGGCGTGGTCAATAACCTCTCGGAGTTGGTTTAGCGATTGCTAAGGCGCGACGTCCTCGCACGTTCGTAGTCGGATCGTAAAAGTCGACTTCCACCAAAGCGATATCCATCATCTCATCGAAAGACGGGACACCTTTGCCTCTATCATTGATGGTCTTCAAACCAAATATTTTAAAGTCAAGTTGTGAAAGCCTAGTATAACGACGAGACAAGGCATCAGCAATAACATTTTCTTTACCCTTCTTGTGTTTAATGACATAAGGGAAAGTCTCAATGAATTCAACCCATTTAGCATGTCTACGATTCAGTTTTGCTTGACTTTTAATGTGTTTCAAAGATTCATGATCAGAATGTATAACAAATTCCTTGGGCGATAAATAATGTTGCCATGTTTCTAAGGTCCGAACAAGAGCATATAATTCTTTATCATACGTAGAATAGTTCAGACTAGGCCCACTCAATTTTTCAGAAAAGTATGCAACAGGTTTTCCATCTTGTAATAACACACCTCCTAATCCAATTCCACTAGCATCACATTCAAGCTCAAAAGTCTTATGGAAATTAGGAAGTTGGAGTAAAGCAGCATGTGTCAACTTATCTTTCAATACCGTGAAGGCTTCTTCCTGTGCGGTACCCCAACAAAAGGCACATCCTTCTTTGTAAGCTCGTTGAGAGGTGCAGCAATGGTGCTGAAATCTCTCACAAAACGCCTATAGAAACCAGCGAGGCCAAGGAAACTCCTCACTTGTGTGACCGTTTTGGGCTGCGGCCAACTCTCAATAGCTTCAATCTTGGCTTTATCAACTTCAATTCCCTGTGGAGTAACAACATAGCCAAGAAAAGATACTCGGTCGGTGCAAAAGGTGCACTTTCCAAGGTTTCCAAACAAACGTGCATCACGTAGAGCAATAAAAGCAGCACGTAAATGTTCCAAATGTTCCTCCAAATATTTGCTATAAATCAATATGTCATCAAAGTAAACTACCACAAATCGTCCAATGAAAGCACGTAAAACTTCCTTCATTAACCTCATGAAAGTACTAGGTGCATTAGTTAACCCAAAAGGCATGACTAACCACTCATATAATCCAAACTTAGTTTTAATTGCTGTTTTCCATTCATCACCCAATTTCATACGAATTTGATGGTATCCACTACGCAAAGCAACTTTGGAGAATATTGTAGAGCCACTCAATTCATCAAGCACATCATCTAGCCTAGGAATAGGATGACGATAACGAATAGTAATATTATTAATGCCTCTACTGCTAGAGACAAAGGTGTCCCGTCTTTCGATGAGATGATGGATATCGCTTTGGTGGCAGTCGACTTTGACGATCCGACTACGAACGTGCGAGGACGTCGCACCTTAGCAATCGCTAAACCAACTCCGAGAGGTTATTGACCACGCCGGAGCACGATCAACCTGACCACGAGGGTCTGTTTCCTGCGAGCAAACGAAGAACAAGCAAGAAACTGAGATTGCAATAAGAAACCGAGATTGCAATCTGGATATTGCGAATATAAGATGAAAGCTTTATTGATCAAGGTGGGGTTCTGTGACGCCTTTGTCTGGTCGTTGAACACAAACGAAGTACGCGAAGTTGCAGCTATGGCGAACTTTTAATCTAAACAAAACCCGAAGTCTAAACGATGCCCTAATGGCTGTATATATGGAGGAAGAGGGGGGGAATTTCGTGGCCCTTGGTGGAGGGGTCCGAAATCAACCCTATCTCTTGTTTCCCCACACATACGTACTCTAAAAATAGCCTATACTTATGTATTTCGAAATTACATGGGCCTGGCCCAATAATAAGGTGACGCAACACCTAAAATAGCCTCGGGACGAAATTTATGAAGTGGCATCTTGTATATTTCGTCCAAGGCTTCATGCACCCATTATGGTGGCTTCAAAGTCCTGAAATCATCACTTGTAACTCCGTTCTTGTTCCCCTTGCGCATGCCATCATCTCCATGCTTGTTCTTGCTCCAATGTTCATCCTTCTCCAAGCTAGGCCCTTCATTTGTAAGCAAAACAAATGTATCAAATTTAGGCAGCATCATATTCTCATGAACATTAGAATCATTACCAAGAAACGAAAGTACCTGGTAATTTAGTTGGCATGCACGAGCTCTAGTAATTGGTCCAGTATGTATAGCAGCAGGGGCTATGGGTGTAACAATTGTATTGATGTCCTCATCATCCTCCCCTTCTTGAAATGAAGTCGTCCTCGACGGAAGTTCATCTTCCTCACCCAAATAAGGCTTCAAATCTGCAATGTTAAAAGTGGGACTAACCCCAAAATCTGCAGGCAGCTCAAGTTTATATGCATTATCATTTATTTTCTCTAACACCTTAAAGGGACCATCAGCACGTGGCATTAACTTTGATTTGCGCAAATCAGGAAATCTATCCTTACGCAAATGTAACCAAACAAGATCTCCAGGTGCAAACACAACATGTTTTCTACCCTTATCTCCAGCAAGTTTATATTTAGCATTCATACGCTCAATGTTTTCCTTAGTTAACTCATGCATTTTTAAAATCAATTCAGCATGTTGTTTAGCATCAAAATTAACTTTCTCTGAAGATGGAAGAGGCAACAAATCAATAGGTGCACGAGGTAGGAAACCATACACAACTTCAAAAGGGCACATCTTAGTAGTAGAATGCAATGAACGATTATAAGCAAATTCAATATGAGGCAAGCATTCCTCCCACATTTTCTTATTATTCTTCAAAACAGCCCTAAGCATAGTAGACAACGTTCTATTGACTACTTTAGTTTGTCCATTAGTTTGGGGGTGACAAGTAGTACTAAAAAGCAGTTTAGTCCCCAACTTAGCCCATAAACATCTCCAAAACTGGCTAAGAAATTTAGTATCACGATCTGAAACAATAGTATTTGGCACACCATGCAAGCGAATAATTTCACGAAAGAACAAATCAACAACATTAACAGCATCATCGCTTTTATGACATGGTATAAAGTGTGCCATTTTCGAGAATCTATCCACGACAACAAATATGCTATCCCTCCCCTTCTTTGTTCGAGGTAAACCTAAAACAAAGTCCATAGATATATCCTCCCAAGGAACACTAGGTACAGGCAAAGGCATATATAAACAATGAGGATTGAGTCGTGACTTAGCTTTTTGACATGTAGTGCAGCGAGCAATAAAACGCTCAACATCCCATCTCATCTTTGGCCAAAAGAAATGTGTAGCAAGTACGTCCTCCATCTTCTTCACGCCAAAGTGTCCCATTAATCTTCCTCCATGCGCCTCCTGCAACAACAAAAGACGAACGGAGCTAGCTGGAATGCATAGCTTGTTAGCACGAAACACAAATCCATCGTTAACGACGAACTTGTTCCACATTCTTCCTTCTTTACAATTCTGCATTACATCTTTAAAATCATCATCATGCACATATTGATCTTTGATGGTCTCCAAACCAAATATTTTGAAGTCAAGTTGTGAAAGCATAGTATAGCGGCGAGACAATGCATCAGCAATAACATTTTCTTTTCCCTTCTTGTGTTTAATGACATAAGGAAAAGTCTCAATGAATTGAACCCATTTAGCATGTCTACGATTCAGTTTAGCTTGACTTTTAATATGTTTCAAAGATTCATGATCAGAATGTATAACAAATTCTTTGGGCCATAAATGATGTTGCCATGTTTCTAAAGTCCGAACAAGAGCATATAATTCTTTATCATAAGTAGAATAATTCAGACTAGGCCCACTCAATTTTTCAGAAAAGTATGCAACAGGTTTGCCATCTTGGAATAACACACCGCCTAATCCAATTCCACTAGCATCACATTCAAGCTCAAAAGTCTTATTAAAATCAGGAAGTTGGAGTAAAGGAGCATGTGTCAACTTATTCTTTCAATACCGAGAAGGCTTCTTCCTGTGCGGTACCCCAAAGAAAAGGCACATCTTGCTTTGTAAGCTCATTGAGAGGTGCAGCAATGGTGCTGAAATCTCTCACAAAACGCCTATAGAATCCAGCGAGGCCAAGAAAACTCCTCACTTGTGTGACCGTTTTGGGCTGCGGCCAACTCTCAATAGCTTCAATGTTGGCCTTATCAACTTCAATTCCCTGTGGAGTAACAACATAGCCAAGAAAAGATACTTGGTCGGTGCAAAAGGTGCACTTCCCAAGGTTACCAAACAAACGTGCATCACGTAGAGCAATAAAAACAACACGTAAATGTTCCAAATGTTCTTCCAAAGATCTTCTATAAATCAATATGTCATCAAAGTAAACTACCACAAATCGTCCAATGAAAGCACGTAAAACTTCGTTCATTAATCTCATGAAAGTACTAGGTGCATTAGTTAACCCAAAAGGCATGACTAACCACTCATATAATCCAAACTTAGTTTTAAATGCTGTTTTCCATTCATCTCCCAATTTCATACGAATTTGATGGTATCCACTACGCAAATCAACTTTGGAGAATATTGTAGAGCCACTCAATTCATCAAGCATATCATCGAGCCTAGGAATAGGATGACGATAACGAATAGTAATATTATTAATGCCTCTACAATCAACACACATACGTGATGTACCATCCTTTTTCGGCACTAGAATAATAGGAACAACACAAGGACTAAGGGATTCGCGTATATAACCTTTGTCGAGAAGCTCTTGTACTTGACGCATAATCTCCTTCGTCTCCTCTGGATTGGTACGGTATGGTGCACGGTTTGGCAGTGAAGCACCGGGAATTAAGTCAATCTGATGCTCAATCCCTCGAATAGGCGGTAATCCCGGTAGCACGTCTTGTGGAAAGACGTCAGCGAACTCCTGCAAAATGTTAGTGACAGCAGGAGGCAAAGAGGAAGGCACGTCCTCGAATGAAAATAATGCCTCTTTGCACACAAAAGCATAGCAAACATATTTGCTAAAATCTAGCTCATCAATATCAGATTTGGTGGCAAATAAACATGCACTTTTCAATTTAATTTCAGAAGCAACACTAGATGGTTTATTATTAGGCTTCATTTGTTGCTCAAATTCTTTTGCCACAATCTGATTTTCACTCTTATTCTTCTCCTATTTTTCTTTATTAGCTCTATTAATATCATCTTTCAAAATGGAATCAGGAGTCATAGGAAGCAAAGTAATATTTTTATCCTTATGAACAAGAGTATAGTGATTGTTTCTACCATGGTGTACAGAGTTGTTATCAAATTGCCATGGTCTACCAAGTAATAAGGAACATGCTTGCATAGGTACCACATCACAATCAACATAATTAGCATATGTAGAGATACTAAAATGCACACGAACAGTACGTGTTACCTTAACCTTGCCGCTGTTGTTGAACCATTGGATGTAGTAAGGATGTGGATGTGGTCTTGTGGTGAGAGAAAGCTTCTCCACCATGTCCATGCTAGCCAAGTTGTTGCAGCTCCATCCGTCTATTATGACACACACAGAACGTTCCTTCACAACTCCCTTGGTATGGAACAAATTGTGCCTCTGATTTTGCTCAGCTTGTGTGACCTGCACACTCAAAACACGTTGAGCAACTAAACATTCATACCTGTCAGCGTCTTCAGGAACCATGTATTGCGTCTCATGATCAGAATCATCTCCACCATGTTCTTCACGTGTAATAAGAGCCAAAGTCTCCTCATCATAGTCACTAGCGGACTCATATCCACCATCTGCGGTAGCAATCATCACACGCGGAGATTTGCATTCTCTCGCATAATGACCTCCTCCCTTACAACGATGACAAATAATATCACTGGTGTGCCCTGTTGATGCCATGGAAGAAGAAGAACTCTGTGCAGGCCCAGCAGGTGCGCTCTTGGTAGATAATGGTGGTTGTGCCTGTTTTCTTGTATCACGACTGGAGGAGGCACCTGATTGAGGTGCTGGTGCAGTTGAAGTAGAAGATGCACGCGGTGTCCATGATGAAGGTCGGCCTGCAGAAAAGTTAGATCGCGCCAATGCTTGTCGATTCTGCACTTCACGTTCAGCTTTACAAGCAAGATGGAATAAACGAGTGATATTAGTATACTCCTTATAGTCTAGAATGGTCTGAATCTCTCTATTTAATCCACCCAGAAAACGTGCAAGCATAGCTTCATTCTCCTCAACAATACCACATCTAATCATGCCAGTTTGTAATTCCTGATAATATTCTTCTACAGAATTTTTCCCTTGTCTTAAACGCTGTAATTTTTGAAGCAATTCACGTTGATAATATGGTGGAACCCAACGCGTACGCATAGCAGTTTTCAAAGCAGCCCAAGTAGTTGGAATAGGATATAATCTACAATGTTCAGACCACCATACACATGCAAAACTAGTGAAAGCACAAACAGCAGCGGCAACCCGTCTCTCCTCGGGATATTGTAAACATGTAAAGCGTTGTTCAGTTTCTAACTCCCAAGTAAGATGTATATCAGGAACATATCTACCCTCAAATGGTGGAATATTCAATTTCAGTTTAGGAATATGCACATCATCTCGTACCTGAGGTGGTGGTGCAGGCCTACCATTACGAATATATACCTGAGGTCGACCTGCTAGTGGTGGTGCTGGTGGGTGCACGTAGTTCTGATATTGATCAACCTCATCCTCATAATCGCCCGCATACTCATCATCCTCCTGGGTACCAGCAGCAGCAGTAGCAGGAGCCAAAGAAGCATCAATAACAGGAACAGCAACACCAGAAGTTTGGCCATCCTCAATAGGAACACGCTTCGCTCGTCCATACTGATTCGGAAGGATGCGTTGTTGTTGGTGTTGCAGAGGTGCGATAGGTGCAGCCGGCGGTGGTGGTGGTAAACGCGCGAGCAATTCATTAAACTTGCTATCAAGCTTTGTTTCGAACGTCTTCTCCATGCCATCTATCTTCTCCATGGCCTCGTCAAATCTGTTTAGCACATCTTGCACCTGTCCACTCGTCATTTGCTGAAATTTATCATGTAGCTGTTTGTTCGTCAGATTCTCCCAATCAGTCTCATCGGCTTGTGATCCTACCATGGTTAGCAGCAAATAGAAACACACAAGAATATGATCCTGCAGACTACTAAGAAGTGGTGGTGGTGTATCACAAACCCGTCAAGCAAAACTCAAATTCTTACCAGTTCTTACCCAGCAGCAGGCGGTGATCGGCAACCGTTGTAGTCAAAACTCTCAAAGCTTGGATAGAGCGATTACCAGGGAGAGTCAAACGCACGACGTAGATGTATGTGGAGCTGGGAAGGCTTATAATATGGTAGCAAAAAGGGTCAGCAATAATCAATTCAGAGATGCAAAGTTGAATAAACGCTCAATGACGGTACTGTGCTGGTCCTAGGCTAAACCGTGCTAGAGACGCGAGCCTAGAACACTAACAAAATCACTGCGATGCACGTAAACTAGGAAAAAGCACACTCTGGAATTTTTTTTTCGCTCTTTTTTTTGCGCTCTTTTTTTTCGCTGCTTTTTTTTGCGAAAAATCACTATAATGGCGAGTGTCTCAAAACTCTTACTAGGTCAAACTGACAGGATGGGCACGAAATTTTTTCGACCAAATTTTTTTTTTCGTTTTTTCGACTGCCCGGACCCAAAAACTCGAAACGGGTCAAAAAAAACTTCCTATAATGGCACCTGTCTCAAAACACTCAGAAACACCTAAAAATAGGATAGCCAGAAATTTTTTCGAAAAATGCGTTTTCAAAAAATTTTGGGCCTAAACGGAGGGTGGTTTCGTTTTTTTTTCTGAAACCTACTCCGGCAAGGAAACACGAATCGGAATCTAGATGGATCTCAAAAACACACCTAATATGCAAGGAACTCGGATTGATGGTGGATATATGGTGGTGGTATATGGCAGCGGTGGTGGTATATGGATATGGATCGGTGGTGGTATATGGATACGGATTGGTGGTGGTATATGGATACGGATTCGGAGTGGTGGTGGTAGGTGACAGGGGCGATGATGATGGTGCGGTGGCGGCGTGAGAACTTATGACCAGAACTCGAAACTCTAAAAGACTAACGCTAAGACCAGCAACTAGACACGACGATGCAACCGCAAATTCAACAAAGCAAAACCCTAAAAAGATTATGCAAAGGCTCAGATTGGTTTGGATATGATGAACTAACCCTAATTTTTTTTGGCTTTTTCGTGGACTGTAGGTATGAAGAACAGACTCGATCTAAACTACGAAAAACTGTAAAATCTCACCGAGCAACCTGGAAATCTGATACCACTTGATAGAGACAAAGGTGTCCCGTCTTTCGATGAGATGATGGATGTCGCTTTGGTGGCAGTCGACTTTGACGATCCGACTACAAACGTGCGAGGACGTCGCGCCTTAGCAATCGCTAAACCAACTCCGAGAGGTTATTGACCACGCCGGAGCACGATCAACCTGACCACGAGGGTCTGTTTCCTGCGAGCAAACGAAGAACAAGCAAGAAACTGAGATTGCAATCTGGATATTGCGAATATAAGATGAAAGCTTTATTGATCAAGGTGTGGTTCTGTGACGCCTTTGTCTGGTCGTTGAACACAAACGAAGTACGCGAAGTTGCAGCTATGGCGAACTTTTAATCTAAACAAAACCCAAAGTCTAAACGATGCCCTAAGGGCTGTATATATGGAGGAAGAGGGGTGAATTTCGTGGCCCTTGGTGGAGGGGTCCGAAATCAACCCTATCTCTTGTTTCCCCACGCATACGTACTCTAAACATAGCCTATACTTATGTATTTCGAGATTACATGGGCCTGGCCCAATAATAAGGTGACGCAGCACCTAAAATAGCCTCGGGACTAAATTTATGAAGTGGCATCTTGTATATTTCGTCCAAGGCTTCATGCACCCATTATGGTGGCTTCAAAGTCCTGAAATCATCACTTGTAACTCCGTTCTTGTTCCCCTTGCACATGCCATCATCTCCATGCTTGTTCTTGCTCCAATGTTCATCCTTCTCCAAGCTAGGCCCTTCATTTGTAAGCAAAACAAATGTATCCAATTTAGGCAGCATCATATTCTCATGAACATTAGAATCATTACCAAGAAATGAAAGTACCTGGTAATTTAGTTGGCGTGCACGAGCTCTAGTAATTGGTCCAGTATGTATAGCAGCAGGGGCTATGGGTGTAACAATTGTATTGATGTCCTCATCATCTACAATCAACGCACATACGCGACGTACCATCCTTTTTCGGCACTAAAATGATAGGAACAACACAAGGACTAAGGGATTCGCGTATATAACCTTTGTCGAGCAGTTCTTGTACTTGACGCATAGTCTCCTTCGTCTCTTCTGGATTGGTACGGTATGGTGCACGGTTGGGTAGCGAAGCACCGGGAATTAAGTCAATTTGATGCTCAATCCCTCGAATAGGTGGTAATCCCGGTGGCACGTCTTGTGGAAAGACGTCAGCGAACTCCTGCAAAATGTTAGTGACAGCAAGGGGCAAAGAGGAAGGCACGTCCTCGAATGAAAATAATGCCTCTTTGCACACAAAAGCATAGCAAACAGATTTGCTAAAATCTAGCTCATCAATATCAGATTTGGTGGCAAGTAAACATGCACTTTTCAATTTAATTTCAGAAACAACAGTAGATGGTTTATTATTAGGCTTCATTTGGTGCTCAAATTCTTTTGCCACAATCTGATTTTCACTCTTATTTGTCTCTTGTTTTGCTTTATTAGCTCTATTAATATCATCTTTCAAAATGGAATCAGGAGTCATAGGAAGCAAAGTAATATTTTTATCGTTATGAACAAGAGTATACTGATTGTTTCTACCATGGTGTATAGAATTTTTATCAAATTGCCATGGTCTACCAAGTAATAAGGAACATGCTTGCATAGGTACCACATCACAATCAACATAATCAGCATATGTAGAGATACTAAAATGCACACGAACAGTACGTGTTACCTTAACCGTGCCGCTGTTGTTGAACCATTGGATGTAGTAAGGATGTGGATGTGGTCTTGTGGGGAGAGATAGCTTCTCCACCATCTCCATGCTAGCCAAATTATTGCAGCTCCCTCCATCTATGATCACGCGAACAGAGCGTTCCTTCACAACTCCCTTTATATGGAACAAATTATGCCTCTGATTTTGCTCAGCTTGTGTAACCTACACACTCAAACCACGTTGAGCAACTAAACATTCATACCTGTCAGCATCTTTAGGAGCCATGTATTGCGTCTCATGATCAGAATCGTCTCCACCGTGTTCTTCACGTGTAATAAGAGCCAAAGTCTCCTCATCATAGTCACTAGCGGACTCATACCCACCATCCTCAGTAACAATCATCACACGCTTAGATGGGCATTCTCTCACAAAATGACCTCCACCCTTGCAACGTCGACAAATAATATCATGTGTTTGCCCTGTTGATGCCATGGATGAAGAAGAGCTCTTTTCAGGCCCAGAAGGTGTGCTCTTCGCAGATAGTGGTGATTGTGCCTGCTTTATTGTTTCACGGTTGGAGGTGGCAGCCGACGGAGGCGCCGGTGTAGCAGAACGTGTGGAAGTAGATGATGCACGTGGTGTCCATGATGAAGGTCGACCTGCAGAAAAGTTAGTCCGCGCCAATGCCTGTCGATCCTGCACTTCACGTTCAGCTTTACAAGCAAGATGGAATAAACGAGTGATATTAGTATACTCCTTATACTCTAGAATGGTCTGAATCTCTCTATTTAATCCACCCATAAAACGTGCAAGCATAGCTTCATTCTCCTCAACAATACCACATCTAATCATGCCAGTTTGTAATTCTTGATAATATTCTTCTACATAATTTTTTCCCTGTCTTAAGCGCTGCAATTTTTGAAGTAATTCACGTTGATAATATGGTGGAACACAACGAGTACGCATAGCAGTTTTCAAAGCAGCCCAAGTAGCCGAAATAGGATATAATCTACAATGCTCAGACCACCAAACACACGCAAAACTAATGAACGCACAAACAGCAGCAGGAACACGTCTCTCCTCGGGACATTGTAAACATGTAAATCGTTGTTCAGTTTCTAACTCCCAAGTAAGATATATATCAGGAACATATCTACCCTCAAATGGTGGAATATTCAATTTTAGTTTAGGGAGATGGTCATGATCTCGTACCTGAGGGTGAGCCCTACCATTGCCATTATTTGCATGTGGACGACCTGGTGGTTGTTGTGCTGGTGGTGGCACGTAGTTCTGATTTTGATCAACCTCATCCTCATAATCTCCCACATAATCAGCCTCCTCCACATCAGCAGTAGGAGCCACAAAAGTATCAACAGCAGCACCAGCAGTTTGGCCCGACTGAAGAGGGACACGGCTCGCTCGGCGGAGGGCTGTTTCCCGATGTGGAGGTAGTCGATGTTGTTGCTGTTGTTGCAGAGGTGCGGCAGGAGCAGCCGGTGGTGGTGGTGGAAAACGCGAAAGCAATTAAGCAAACTTGTTATCGAGCTTTGTTTCAAACGTCTTCACCATGCCATCTATCTTCTCCATGGCCTCTTCAAATCTGTTTATCACATCTTGCACCTGTCCACTCATCATTTGCTGAAACGTATCATGAAGCTCCTTGTTCGTCAAGTTCTCCCAGTCAGTCTCGTCGGCTTGTGATCCTGGCATGGTTAGCAGCAATAGAAACACACAAGAATATGATCCTACAGACTACTAACAAGTGGTGGTGGTGGCGGGTGTCACAAATCCGTCAAGCAAATCTCAAATTCTTACCAGTTCTTATGATAGAGGCGGGGTGTCCCGATCTTTCGATGAGATGATAACTATCGATTTGGTGGAGACGACTTTGACGATCCGACTACAAACGTGCACGACGTTGCGCCTTAGCAATCGCTAAACCAACTCCGAGAGGTTATTGACCACGCCGGAGCACAATCAACCTGACCACGAAGGTCTATTCCTGCAAGCAATCGAAGAACAAGCAAGAATATGGTAAAGCAATCTGAATATTGCGAATATAGATGAAGTATTGATAAAGGTGGGGATCCGTAAGCGGTCTTGGTCTGGTCGTTGGACACAAACAAAGTACACGAAGTTGCAATGGCTAACTTTTAACTAAACAAATCCCCAGGGAAAAGCTACTAGATGGATCTACTTATATAGGAGCAAGGGGTGGCGGCCTAGGAGGTGGGAGGACGTCCCAAGGCAGCCTAAAACTAACCCTAGGTCGTACAAGGCCAATGGGCCCAAGTGGAGGTGATGCAACACCTTTGGACTTGTTGTTTGACTCGGATTCTGCTGCAGCGTCTGATTGTTTCGTCGATATCTCAACGCTCCGGACGAATTTGAAGGTGAATCCAATAGGGCTGCAAAGAGCACGAAATCTAGAATCCAACAAAAAAGAATCACCCAATTCGGAGTCCGTATGAAAAAGTTGTTGGCGTTTTGAGTCAGGTATGTCTGTGCAGTCCGAATCTGAATCCAGAACGTGAGAGACTTGGACTCTATCTTCTCTTGGCCCAAAAGTGACGTGAAAGAACTTTTTGAACAACACTTAAACATCTCTTTCTCCCTTATCTTCATATGTGAATTGTACAAATATCCCATACACCTGCAATTAGACAAAACACAAAAGTGTGTGAAGTATTTTTGTTCTGGATAACATAAATAGATTATTGAGTAGTTTGCACTGGAAATCACCTGACAAATATGCATGTATGCAATATTTTTGGTCGTATCCAAGGTAGTCATGTCCTCATCATCCTCCCCTTTTTGGAAACAAAGCCGTCCTCGGCGTTGCTTAATCTGAAATGTGGCTAACAAAAGAGACAAGGTATACATGTTGTATATGTATATGTCATCCATTTTTACTTCCCTTGATTTTTGCACATATGACACATGTATACATGAGTAACTTTCATAGATATAAGTGAAGCTCTTATTATCAGAAGTAGAAGGCATGAAAATATTGCAACTCGGTTTGCACATATAAGTGAAGCTCTTATTCCTATCAAAAGATTGACAATATTCATCATTAAACCATCCCAACATTGGTGAATAAACCTTATTTGCATCAAATTTAAATGCTACAACATGCTTAAATAAGCAAACATGCAGTAAGTCATTGGACACAGAATCATCACCAAGATTAGAGGTCATATCAAAATGATTAAACATTGGTTTTTTTGCATCAATAGTTAATTCAATGGGTGCACTCAAAATTGTTGGTATTTCAGTTGTTTGATCACATGATGCATTCATGATAGTAACATGATTCTCTAAAATAGGTGGCGTGCTCAAATCAACAGGTAACTCAACACATGATGTATTTAAGTTAATTAGGGATGCATCATTCTCATGTGAAGTTATATCATCAATACATATACTGTTACCTTGTCGCAAAGACGTAGCTGATGCCGGTATGGACAATGACAATGCACCATACACTTGAGATGATGTCGCACTCACAATCTGAGGTGTGGCTTCTCTAGTAGATGCAACTGTGGAGGAATCAACCGATGGTAGTGAGCATGAATTGGAATAGTAGTTGTTGTAGTCACCCAATGCATCCTCCTATAACTGTCTCTCAAAGGTACAAGCACGAACATACATACCAGTAATGCAATGAGGAATATACCTAAATCTTGCCTGAATATCATGGTTCAAACCACCGAAAAATCTATTCATTGTATCATCCTCAGATTCTTCTATGTCACAATGACGCATATAAGATTTGAACTCTTGGTAGTAAGCATGAACAGTGTTATTGCCTTGTTTAAATTGTTCAAATTTGCGAAGTAATTCACGATGATAGTAACGAGGGAAAAATTGTTGTCTCATTACATGTTTCAAATCTTTCCAAGTTGTGGGTTGGTTATCAATGTTTTTCTTGCAATGCACACTCCACCAAACAGAAGCAAAACCAGTAAATGCTCTAGTGGAAGCTCGTACTCGCTCAAGTTCAGAAAAGTCATGGTAACTAAAAACTTGTTCTACTTCAAACTCCCAAGCTAGATAAATAGCAGGATTAAATCTACCCTCAAATGATGGTAAAGAGATAACCTGACCATGTGCTTGTGTGTGTTGTCCCAACTCTCGTGATGGTGAAGATGTGTTCGTCGTCCAAGAACTTCTTTCTCCGGAACCTGTCATGATTAGTAGAAACAAGAAACAAAATTCGAGAATAATGTTCTTGTGCACTACTAGGTTGTGGTTGTAAAGTGGTCACAGTAAAGCAAATATCAATATCTTACAAGTTCTTACCATGCGGCAGGTGGTGACAGGCAACCAGCGGTGTCAAGTAACTCTGAAGATTGTGTAAAGCGATTTCCAGGGGAACGTACGTATACACGGTGTAGAAATATATGGAGCTGGGTTGGCTATATATGGTAGCAAAAGATGAGCAATAATCAATTCAAAGATGCAATGTTGAATAAACGTTCAACGACGGTACTGTGCTGGTCCTAGGCTAGACCGGACTAGAGACGCGAGCTTAGTACACTAATGAGGTCACGGCATAGCACAACTAGCATCAATGAAGGATAAGTAGCTCCGGACAACAAGATATAAGTGAAGATCACAACGGCAGTAAAGATAATGATGAATAACAACTGCCAAGCAGGATATATAACAACTCTCTCTCCAACTTTCCTCTTGAAAAGTTTGCTACTAACTCAAGCTTTCCAATGCAAAAAGAATCACTCAATTCTGAATTGATATGAGGAGTCAAAGAATTCTAAAACTGGCCTGAAAAACTGGAACACACTGTATGCGCGAACTTCGGAGGGCAAAAAGACCTATTTAGAAGCTGATTTTGAGACGCCAAATATTGAACTAGCTTTTGCAAGTATTCAGATGCGTCTAGTCGCTAGCTTTAATTTGAGTACTTGTGGAGCCAAAACGGAGTTCGCATGAGGAAGTTATGCCTTTTTTACTGAACAGTGCACAAAACAGATTCCAGTCCGAATTCAACTACGAGATTGAGTCTAGATAGATTCGAATTTTGTTTTTTTTCTCTTCTCTCTTTTTTTTCTCACACTTTTTTTCTTTTTTTTTCTATCTTTTTTTCTCCCTCTTTCCAAGACAAACTAGATAAGATGCAGATTGGATCAGGCGAAGATGTGAATGACCTCAACTATGATTATGACAATGAACAGTGCGTAACACATGGTGAAAATTGATGGATGGGATGGTGGATAGCGGAAGTGATAATGATGCAGCGGCGGCGTGACTAATGTGAACAGAACTCAAAACTCTAAAGGAACTAGACACTAAGACCAGCAACTCGACACGGCGATGCAACCGATAATTCAATAATGCAAACAATGAAAAGAAAAATGCAAAGGCTCAGACTGGCTTGGACAAAGAACGAATAGATCTAACTTTTTTTTGTGGCTTTTTCTTGGACAATAGGTAAGAAAATAAATCTAATCTAGGGAAAACTGGAAATTCTCACTGAGCAACCTGAAAACTGATACCACTTGATAGAGGCGGGGTGTCCCGATGTTTCGATGAGATGATAACTATCGATTTGGTGGAGACGACTTTGACGATCCGACTACAAACGTGCACGACGTTGCGCCTTAGCAATCGCTAAACCAACTCCGAGAGGTTATTGACCATGCCGGAACACAATCAACCTGACCACGAAGGTCTATTCCTGCAAGCAATCGAAGAACAAGCAAGAATATGATAAAGCAATCTGAATATTGCAAATATAGATGAAGTATTGATAAAGGTGGGGATCCGTAAGCGGTCTTGGTCTGGTCGTTGGACACAAACAAAGTACACGAAGTTGCAATGGCTAACTTTTAACTAAACAAATCCCCAGGGGAAAGCTACTAGATGGATCTACTTATATAGGAGCAAGGGGTGGTGGCCTAGGAGGTGGGAGGACGTCCCAAGGCAGCCTAAAACTAACCCTAGGTCGTACAAGGCCAATGGGCCCAAGTGGAGGTGATGCAACACCTTTGGACTTGTTGTTTGACTCGGATTCTGCTGCAGCGTCTGATTGTTTCATCGATATCTCAACGCTCCGGACGAATTTGAAGGTGAATCCAATTGGGCTGCAAAGAGCACGAAATCTAGAATCCAACAAAAAAGAATCACCCAATTCGGAGTCTGTATGAAAAAGTTGTTGGCGTTTTGAGTCAGGTATGTCTATGCAGTCCGAATCTGAATCCAGAACGTGAGAGACTTGGACTCTATCTTCTCTTAGCACAAAAGTGACGTGAAAGAACTTTTTGAACAACACTTAAACATCTCTTTCTCCCTTATCTTCATATGTGAATTGTACAAATATCCCATACACCTGCAATTAGACAAAACACAAAAGTGTGTGAAGTATTTTTGTTCTGGATAACATAAATAGATTATTGAATAGTTTGCACTAGAAATCACCTGACAAATATGCATGTATGCAATATTTTTGGTCGTATCCAAGGTAGTCATGTCCTCATCATCTTACCCAGCAGCAGGCGGTGATCGGCAACCGTTGTAGTCAAAACTCTCAAAAGCTTAGATAGAGCGATTGCCAGGGAGAGTCAAACGCACGACGTAGATGTATGTGGAGCTGGGAAGGCTTATAGTATGGTAGCAAAAAGGGTCAGCAATAATCAATTGAGAGATGCAAAGTTGAATAAACGCTCAACGATGGTACTGTGCTAGTCCTAGGCTAGACCGTGCTAGAGACGCGAGCCTAGAACACTAACAAAATCACGGCGCTGCACGTAAATAAGGGAAAAGCACACTCTGGAACTCTTTTTTTTCGCTCTTTTTTTGCGCTCCTTTTTTTTGCGCTCCTCTTTTTTTTTTGCGAAAAATCACTATCATGGCGAGTGTCTCAAAACTCTTCCCTCGTCAAACTGATAGGATGGGCACGAAAATTTTTTTTCACTTTTTTTTCGGAAATCAAGGCAGCGACGACGAAAAAGTGCGACAAAAAATCACTATGATGGCACGTGGCTCAAAAGACTCAGAAAAGCCTAAAAATAGGATAGGGAAAAAAAATTTGCCCGTGAAAATTTTGGCCTAAAAACTGCCCGGGGGTCTCCAGACTTTTTTTTCCTGAGACCTACGCAGGCAAGGAAACACGAATCAGAATTTAGATTGATCTCAAGAACAACCCTAATATGAGAAGAACTCGGATTGGTGGTGGATATATGGTTGTGGTATATGGCAGCGGTGGTGGTATATGGATACAGATTGGTGGTGGTATATGGATACGGATTGGTGGTGGTATATGGATATGGATTCAGAGCGGTGGCGGATAAGCAAAAGTGGTAGATGGGCGATGATGATGGTGCGGCGGCAGCGTGACAACTTATGACCAGAACTCGAAACTCTAGAAGACTAGACTCTAAGACCAGCAACTTGACACGACGATGCAACCGCAAATTCAACAAAGCAAAAACCCTAAAAAGATTATGCAAAGGCTTAGATTGGTTCGGATATGATGAACTAACCCTAATTTTTTTTCTGGCTTTTTCGTGGACTGTAGGTATGAAGAACAGACTCGATCTAATCTACGAAAAACTGTAAAATCTCACCGAGCAACCTGGAAATCTGATACCACTTGATAGAGGCTAAGGTGTCCCGATGTTTCGATGAGATGGTGGCTATCATTTTCTGTGGGAGTCGACCTTGACGATCCGACTACGAACGTGCGAGACGTCGTGCCTTAGCAATCGCTAAACCAACTTCCGAGGGTTATTGACCACGCCGGAGCACGATCAACCTGACCACGAGGGTCTGTTTCCTGCGAGCAAACGAAGAACAAGCAAGAAACTGAGATTGCAATCGGGATATTGCGAATATAAGATGAAAGCTTTATTGATCAAGGTGGGGTTCTGTGACGTCTTGGTCTGGTCGTTGGACACAAACGAAGTACGCGAAGTTGCAGCTATGGCGAACTTTTAATCTAAACAAAACCCAAAGTCTAAACGACGCCCTAAGGGTTGTATATATGGAGGAAGAGGGGGGAATTTCGTGGCCCTTGAGGGTGGGGTCTGAAACCAACCCTAACTCTTGTTTCCCCACACATACGGACTCTAAAAATAGCCTATACTTAAGTATTTCGAAATTACATGGGCCTGGCCCTTTAATAAGGTGACGCAGCACCTAGAATAGCCTATGGACGAATATTATGAAGTGGCATCTTGTATATTTCACCCAAGGCTTCATGCACTCCTTATGGCGGCTTCAAAGTCCTGAAATCATCACTTGTAACTCCGTTCTTGATCCCCTTGTGCATGCCATCAACTCCATGCGTGTTCTTGCTCCAATGTTCATCCTTCTCCAAGCTAGGCCCTTCATTTGTAAGCAAAACAAATGTATCCAATTTAGGCAGCATCATAATCTCATGAACATTAGAATCATTACCAAGAAACGAAAGTACCTGGTAATTTAATTGGCGTGCGCAAGCTCTAGTAATTGGTCCAGTATATGTCACCGTAGGGGCTGTGGGCGTAACAATTGTATTGATGTCCTCATCATCAAGGATTGGATGTGATATTAGGCATGGATTGGTTATCGAAGTATGAAGGGAACATTGAATGCGCCAGTAAGTCAATTTTGCTTACAACTCCAGAAGGAAGAAGGATCAGGTATGTATCCCGGCATGTGCCGAAGAGGACTCAAAGTAAATTCCCTAACGGGAGTTGTGCAGGATGAAGTACCAGTGGTGAAGGATTTCCCTGACGTATTTCCAGAGGAGTTGCCAGGCATGCCACCGGATAGAGACATTGAGTTTTTGATTGAACTTTTGCCAGGCACAGGGCTAATATCCAAGAGACCAAACAGGATGCCCGCAAAGGATTTGGAGGAGATTAAGAAGCAGATTAAGGAGTTACTGGATAAAGGTTATATTCGCCCAAGTTCTTCACCTTGGGGAACGCCAATACTTCTAGTGGAAAAGAAGTATGGATTGTTAAGGATGGTTGTTGATTATCGAGGATTGAATGAAGTAACAATCAAGAATAAGTACCCACTACCGATGATCAATGATCTGTTTGATCGATTGCAAGGAGCTAAGGTATTTTCCAAGATATCTGCGATCTGGATACCATCAGTTGAAGATTCGAGACCAGGATATACCTAAGACGGCTTTTACTACCAGGTATGGGCTGTATGAGTATACCGTTATGTCATTTGGTCTGACTAACACACCTGCCTATTTTATGAACATGATGAACAAAGTGTTTATGGAGTTTTTGGATAAGTTCGTTGTAGTGTTCATTGATGATATTCTGGTTTACTCGAAGAATGAGGAGGAGCATAAGGAGCATTTGCGTTTGGTACTTGGGAAGCTCAGAGAACATCAGTTATATGCGAAGTTTAGCAAATGTGAGTTTTGGTTGAAGGAAGTTGGATTCCTCGGACATGTTATATCCAGAGAAGGTATAGCAGTAGATCCCACCAAGGTTGACACTGTGACAAATTGGGAAGCCCCAAGAATATATGGAGAAATCCAGAGTTTTCTAGGACTTGCAGGATACTACCGGAGATTCATTGAAAATTTCTCGAAGATTGCGAAGCCTATGACGGAGTTGTTGAAAAAGGATACCAAGTTCATATGGACTGAGGAATGTGAGGCCAGTTTCCAGGAGTTGAAGAAACGTTTGGTTACATCACCAGTGTTGATTTCGCCGGATCAGAACAAGGATTATGAGGTGTATTGCGACGCTTCACGTCGAGGACTTGGAGCAGTGCTTATGCAGGAGGGAAGAGTTGTTTCATATGCCTCACAACAACTTAAGCCTCATGAGTTGAATTATGCCACGCATGATTTGGAGTTAGCAGCCGTAGTGCATGCATTAAAGACTTGGAGACATTTTCTCATTGGAAACCATTGTGAGGTGTACACGGATCACAAGAGTTTGGAGTATATTTTCACGCAGAAGGAGTTGAATCTCAGGCAAAGGAGATGGTTGGAGCTCATCAAGGATTATGACATGAGATTGGATTATCGTCCCGCAAAGGCTAACGTAGTAGCCGATGCGTTGAGTCGTAAAAGCCATGTCAACACCCTAATGATGGGAGATTTACTGAAGGAGTTAGCCGAGGACCTTCATGAGCTATGTTTGGAGATAGTTCCGAGAGGCTATGTAGCTGCATTGGAGATTCAGTCTACTTTGATGGGTAAGATCAGAGAAGCTCAGAAGACTGACAAGGAGATTGCTTATATAAAGGAGAAGATGGGCAAAGGAAAAGTTAAAGGATTTCGTGAGGATGAGCACGATACCCTATGGTTTGAAGACCGTGTTTATGTGCCCAATGACCCGGAGATCGGGAAGTTAATTCTGCAGGAGGCCCATGATTCACCATATTAGATTCACCCAGGAAATACCAAGATGTATTTTGATGAGGACATCAATACCATTGTTACACCCACAGCCCCTGCTGCTATACATACTGGACCAATTACTAGAGCTCGCGCACGCCAACTAAATTACCAGGTACTTTCGTTTCTTGGTAATGATTCTAATGTTCATGAGAATATGATGCTGCCTAAATTGGATATATTTGTTTTGCTTACAAATGAAGGGCCTAGCTTGGAGAAGGATGAACATTGGAGCAAGAGAAAGCATGGAGATGATGTCATGTGCAAGGGGAACAAGAACGGAGTTACGAGTGATGATTTCAGGTCTTTGAAGCCACCATAACGAGTGCATGAAGCCTTGGACGAAATATACAAGATGCCACTTCATAAATTTCGTCCAGAGGCTATTATAGGTGCTCCGTCACCTTTTTATTGGGCCAGTCCCATGTAATTTCGAAATACATTAGTATAGGCTATTTTTAGAGTCTGTATGTATGGGGAAACAAGAGATAGGGTTGATTTCGGACCCCTCCACCAAGGGCCACGAAATTCCCCCTCTCTTCCTCCATATATACAACCCTTAGGGCACCGTGTAGATTTTGGGGGGGTTTTGTTTAGATTAAAGTTCGCCATAGCTGCAACTTCGCGTACTTCATTTGTGTTCAACGACCAGACAAAGGCGTCACAGAACCCCACCTTGATCAATAAAGCTTTCATCTTATATTTGCAATATCCAGATTGCAATCTTAGTTTCTTGCTTGTTCTTCGTTTGCTCGCAGGAAACAGACCCTCGTGGTCAGGTTGATCGTGCTCCGGCGTGGTCAATAACCTCTCGGAGTTGGTTTAGCGATTGCTAAGGCGCGACGTCCTCACACGTTCGTAGTCGGATCGTCAAAGTCGACTTCCACCAAAGCGATATCCATCATCTCATCGAAAGACGGGACACCTTAGCCTCTATCAAGTAGTATCAGATTTCCAGGTTGCTCGGTGAGATTTTACAGTTTTTCGTAGTTTAGATCGAGTCTGTTCTTCATACCTACAGTCCACGAAAAAGCCACAAAAAAATTAGGGTTAGTTCATCATATCTGAACCAATCTGAGCCTTTGCATAATCTTTTTAGGGTTTTGCTTTGTTGAATTTGCGGTTGCATCGTCGTGTCTAGTTGCTGGTCTTAGAGTCTAGTCTTTTAGAGTTTCGAGTTCTGGTCATAAGTTGTCACGCCGCCGCCGCACCATCATCATCGCCCCTGCCATCTACCACCACCGCTTATCCGCCACCGCTTCGAATCCGTATCCATATACCACCACCGCTGTCATATACCACCATCGCTGCCATCTACCACCATATATCCACCACCAATCCGAGTTCTTGTCATATTAGGTTTGTTTTCGAGATCCATCTAGATTCCGATTCGTGTTTCCTTGCCGGAGTAGGTTTCAGAAAAAAAAAGAGTCCGGAAACCACCCTTCGTTTAGGCCCAAAATTTTTCAAAAACGCACTTGTCGAAAAATTTTCTGGCTATCCTATTTTTAGGTGTTTCTAAGCATTTTGAGACAGTCGCCGTTATAGAAAGTTTTTTTTGACCCGTTTCCAGTTTTTGGGTCCAGGCAGTCGAAAAAAAAAATTTGTCAACAAAAAATTTCGTGCCCATCCTGTCAGTTTGACCTGGGAAGAGTTTCGAGACACTCGCCATTATAGTGATTTTTCGCAAAAAAAAAACAGCGCAAAAAAAAGCAGCGCAAAAAAGAAAAAAAAGAGCGAAAAAAAATCCAGAGTGTGCTTTTCCCTTGTTTACGTGCCGCGCCGTGATTTTGTTGGTGTTCTAGGCTCGCGTCTCTAGCACAGTCTAGCCTAGGACCAGCACAGTACCGTCATTGAGTGTTTATTCAACTTTGCATCTCTGAATTGATTATTGCTGACCCTTTTTGCTACCATATTATAAGCCTTCCCAGCTCCACATACATCTACGTCGTGCGTTTGACTCTCCCTGGTAATCGCTCTATCCAAGCTTTGAGAGTTTTTGACGACAACGGTTGCCGATCACCGCCTGCTGCTGGGTAAGAACTGGTAAGAATTTGAGATTTGCTTGACGGATTTGTGACACCCACCACCACTTCTTAGTAGTCTGTAGGATCATATTCTTGTGTGTTTCTATTTGCTGCTAACCATGGTAGGATCACAAGCCGATGAAACTGATTGGGAGAACCTGATGAACAAACAACTACATGATAAAATTCAATAAATCTGTTTGCTATGCTTTTGTGTGCAAAGAGGCATTATTTTCATTCGAGGACGTGCCTTCCTCTTTACCTCCTGCTGTCACTAACATTTTGCAGGAGTTCGCTGACGTCTTTCCACAAGACGTGCCACCGGGATTACCGCCTATTCGAGGGATTGAGCATCAGATTGACTTAATTCCCGGTGCTTCACTGCCAAACCGTGCACCATACCGTACCAATCCAGAGGAGACAAAGGAGATTATGCGTCAAGTACAAGAGCTTCTCGACAAAGGTTATATACGCGAATCACTTAGTCCTTGTGCTGTTCCTATTATTCTAGTGTCGAAGAAGGATGGTACATCACGTATGTGTGTTGATTGTAGAGGCATTAATAATATTACTATTCGTTATCGTCATCCTATTCCTAGGCTAGATGATATGCTTGATGAATTGAGTGGCTCTACAATATTCTCCAAAGTTGATTTGCATAGTGGATACCATCAAATTCGTATGAAATTGGGAGATGAATGGAAAACATCATTTAAAACTAAGTTTGGATTATATGAGTGGTTAGTCATGCCTTTTGGGTTAACTAATGCACCTAGTACTTTCATGAGATTAATGAACGAAGTTTTACGTGCTTTCATTGGACGATTTGTGGTAGTTTACTTTGATGGCATATTGATTTATAGCAGATCTTTGGAAGAACATTTGGAACATTTACGTGCTTCTTTTATTGCTCTACGTGATGCACGTTTGTTTGGTAACCTTGGGAAGTGCACCTTTTGCACCGACCGAGTATCTTTTCTTGGCTATGTTGTTACTCCACAGGGAATTGAAGTTGATAAAGCCAAGATTGAAGCTATTGAGAGTTGGCCGCAGCCCAAAACGGTCACACAAGTGAGGAGTTTTCTTGGCCTCGTTGGATTCTATAGGCGTTTTGTGAGAGATTTCAGCACCATTGCTGCCCCTCCCAATGAGCTTACAAAGAAAGATGTGTCTTTTCTTTGGGGTACCGCACAGGAAGAAGCCTTCACGGTATTGAAAGATAAGTTGACACATGCTCCTTTACTCCAACTTCCTGATTTTAATAAGACTTTTGAGCTTGAATGTGATGCTAGTGGAATTGGATTAGGAGGTGTGTTATTACAAGATGGCAAACCTGTTGCATACTTTTCTGAAAAATTGAGTGGGCCCAGTCTGAATTATTCTACTTATGATAAAGAATTATATGCTCTTGTTCGGACTTTAGAAACATGGCAACATTATTTATGGCCCAAAGAATTTGTTATACATTCTGATCTTGAATCTTTGAAACATATTAAAAGTCAAGCTAAACTGAATCGTAGACATGCTAAATGGGTTGAATTCATTGAGACTTTCCCTTATGTCATTAAACTCAAGAAGGGAAAAGAAAATGTTATTGCTGATGCTTTGTCTCGTTGCTATATTATGCTTTCACAACTTGACTTCAAAATATTTGGTTTGGACACCATCAAAGATCAATATGTGCATGATGCTGATTTTAAAGATGTAATGCAGAATTGTAAAGAAGGAAGAATGTGGAACAAGTTTGTCGCTAACGATGGATTTGTGTTTCGTGCTAACAAGCTATGCATTCCAGCTAGCTCCGTTCGTCTTTTGTTGTTGCAGGAGGCGCATGGAGGAGGATTAATGGGACACTTTGGCATGAAGAAGACAGAGGACGTACTTGCCACACATTTCTTTTGGCCAAAGATGAGACGGGATGTTGAGCATTTTATTGCTCGCTGCACTACATGTCAAAAAGCTAAGTCACGACTCAATCCTCATGGTTTATATATGCCTTTGCCTGTACCTAGTGTTGCTTGGGAGGATATATCTATGGACTTTGTTTTAGGTTTACCTCGAACAAAGAAGGGGAGGGATAGCATATTTGTTGTCGTGGATAGATTCTCGAAAATGGCACACTTTATACCATGTCATAAAAGCGATGATGTTGTTAATGTTGCTGATTTGTTCTTTCGTGAAATTATTCGCTTGCATGGTGTGCCAAATACTATTGTTTCAGATCGTGATACTAAATTTCTTAGCCACTTTTGAAGATGTTTATGGGCTAAGTTGGGGACTAAACTGCTTTTTAGTACTACTTGTCACCCCCAAACTGATGGACAAATTGAAGTAGTCAATAGAACGTTGTCTACTATGCTTAGGGCTGTTTTGAAGAATAATAAGAAAATGTGGGAGGAATGCTTGCCTCATATTGAATTTGCTTATAATCGTTCATTGCATTCTACTACTAAGATGTGCCCTTTTGAAGTTGTGTATGGTTTCCTACCTCGTGCACCTATTGATTTGTTGCCTCTTCCATCTTCGGAGAAGGTTAATTTTGATGCTAAACAACATGCTGAATTGGTTTTGAAAATGCATGAGTTAACTAAGGAAAACATTGAGCGTATGAATGCTAAATATAAACTTGCTGGAGATAAGGGTAGAAAACATGTTGTGTTTGCACCTGGAGATCTTGTTTGGTTACATTTGCATAAAGATAGATTTCCTGATTTGTGCAAATCAAAGCTAATGCCACGTGCTGATGGTCCCTTTAAGGTGTTAGAGAAAATAAATGATAATGCATACAAACTTGAGCTGCCTGCAGATTTTGGGGTTAGTCCCACTTTTAACATTGCAGATTTGAAGCGTTATTTGGGTGAGGAAGATGAACTTCCGTCGAGGACGACTTCATTTCAAGAAGGGGAGGATGATGAGGACATCAATACCATTGTTACACCCACAGCCCCTGCTGCTATACATACTGGACCAATTACTAGAGCTCGCGCACGCCAACTAAATTACTAGGTACTTTTGTTTCTTGGTAATGATTCTAATGTTCATGAGAATATGATGCTGCCTAAATTGGATACATTTGTTTTGCTTACAAATGAAGGGCCTAGCTTGGAGAAGGATGAACATTGGAGCAAGAGAAAGCATGGAGATGATGTCATGCGCAAGGGGAACAAGAACGGAGTTACGAGTGATGATTTCAGGTCTTTGAAGCCACCATAACGAGTGCATGAAGCCTTGGACGAAATATACAAGATGCCACTTCATAAATTTCGTCCAGAGGCTATTATAGGTGCTGCGTCACCTATTTATTGGGCCAGTCCCATGTAATTTTGAAATACATTAGTATAGGCTATTTTTAGAGTCCATATGTATGGGGAAACAAGAGATAGGGTTGATTTCGGTCCCCTCCACCAAGGGCCACGAAATTCCCCCTCTCTTCCTCCATATATACAGCCCTTAG